>NC_080670.1:112149882-112252882 GCF_030247195.1 Topomyia yanbarensis
GTTAATCATGAGATACTGATAACAAAGCTTGATAAGCTAGGGTGTTCTACTAGATTCTGCCATTGGCTTCGATCCTACCTTGTGCACCGTGAAATCGTTGTTCAAATTGGCGATATTGTTTCAGAATCCTTTTTCAACACTTCCGGAGTTCCTCAAGGTAGTACGCTAGGTCCACTACTTTTTTCACTGTTCGTGAACGATGCGGTTTTCGTTCTAAGCCGTGGAGGAAAGCTGTTTTTTGCCGACGACTTAAAATTTTTTCTTGTTATACGGAATGAAGCCGATTGCTGTGAGCTACAGCATCTTATTGACACCTTTTATAGCTGGTGTGTAAGAAACATGATGGTCCTTAGCGTTGCAAAATGTTTTGTCATCAGCTATTATCGAACGAGAAATATGGTTACCTTCAACTATAACATCGCAGGAACTCTACTACAACGCGTTGACCACGTGAAGGATCTAGGAGTCATTCTTGATGATAAGCTAACGTATACTCATCACGTCTCAGCGACCATCGACAGAGCCAATCGTTTGCTGGGATTTATTTTCAAAATATCCAACGAATTTCGGGATCCTCTATGCTTCAAGGCTCTTTATTGCTCATTGGTGCGCCCGCAGTTGGAATTTGCAAACGTCGTTTGGTGCCCGTATCAAGCTACGTGGAGCCTTAGGATCGAAGCAGTCCAGCGTAAATTCATACGATATGCGTTACGTGAATTGCCGTGGAACGATCCATTAAACCTGCCACCGTACGAGGACCGTTGTCGTCTTTTAGGACTTAATACTTTAACACGCCGGAGACATGCAGCGCAAGCTACCTTCGTGTCAAAGATTCTGCTGGCTGAATATGATGATCCGGAGCTACTAGCGCAAATCAACCTCTACGCGCCTACCCGTTCTCTTCGCCCTCGAGCCCTGCTGCATTCTGAAATGCGCAGCACTAACTACGCTACCAATAGTCCAATTTTAGCAATGAGTCGTCGCTTCAACGAGTTTGCTGAAATTTTCGACTTCGTCATGAACTCTTCGCAGTTTCGTCGTCGTGTATTGTCACTATTTTAATTATGTTTAGTTTACCTTAGTTTAGTATAGTTCATTAAGACCAATTGTCAGTTGGACTTTTTTTATACAAATACAAATACAAATACAAATACAAATTGAACCCAACCTACGACGCTACATCGCATCTCAAACCGATAATTTCCCACGACTCGAAAATCTAACATCGAACATGACAAAACCATACCACACAAGAACTCGTTCAGCCACTGTTTTCGATTTCTTCGAAGAGTTTCCATCTGTTGCTCATTTGTGCGCTTTCTATAATCACGCTTATACTTTGCCGCCATATACTGAGACATCGTTTTACACTGGAAGTATCCTGTCCGTTTGGAGTACACAACTACAATGATTGTGAAAGAGGATATCGCTCTTTATATATTAGCGATCAAATTGTGCGAAAATATACAACAAACTGGACAGAAACGTGTTATATTATTGAAAATCAGAGATTTTGGGAACTCTGTCACCTCCGAAAGAGACACCAAAAAGAACTCGCAATTTTTTTTCCGTTGTTTCATAAATAGGACGGTCTTTCATCAGCAGCGTAGAAGTGATAAAAGGGATGCAGTGACTCAAACGGTCAGCATTTCAAACAAGTCTTCGAGGTGGAAGGTTGTTGATTAATACTGTGCGTTGCAGTCATGACGACAAGTTGTGAATCGTTCGTTTCTCAACCCGAATAAAGTCAACAGAAGCTATTTCACCAAACCGTCCTTTTCAGGACGAATATATGATGGAAAAAGAAATGAATTAGAAATTTTCTTCTCCTAACTCGATTATTTGTGTGCTAGTTAATTAGTTATACATCATTTTGTGGCCTTTGCAAATTTAAAATTGTTTTTCTCAATTTGTACCGTGCTCTTGCCGATTTCGCAAAATCGAAATCTCTATCACAGATCAAACAATTGCCCGCCCTGGTGTGATGATAAAAGTAGATAAGAATCTGTTTTATTGAATTATTGATAATCTAAAATTTTCGAAAATCGTGTATTAAAATGGTTTTGTTTCGAGAAACATGTTACATTATAGAAAATCGGAGATTTTGGGAACCCTGTCCCCTCCGAAAGTGACACCAAAAAGAACACTCAATTTTTTTTCGTGGTTTCACAAATAGGACGGTCTTTCATCAGCAGCGTAGAAGTGATAAAAGGGATGCAGTGACTCAAATGGTCAGCATTTCAAACAAGTCATCGAGGTGGAAGGTTGTTGCTGATGTATATCTTGCGTTGTATTTATGACTGCAAGGTGCGGATCGTTCGTTTCTCAACCCGAATAAAGTCAACGTAAGCTATTTCACCTAACCGTCCTTTTCAGGACGAATATACGATGGAAAAAGAAATGAATTAGAAATTTTCTTCTCATTACTCAATTATTTTTGTGCTAGGTTATACATCATTTTGTGGCCATTATAAGTTTAAATTTTTTTCTCGCAATTTGTACCGTGCACTTACCGATTTTGCAAAATCGAAATCTTCATCACAGGTCAAACAATTGCCCATTTGGTATTATGATAAAAGTAGATTACTTAACATTCGTCTCGAACATTGTACCCAAGCGAACGGTAAACAGCTGTACAATGCTCGAATCAAACAGCTATGTGAATAAATTGTATCCGTATACGAATGGAAGATACATGCACGTCAAAATGATTCAATGCTAGTGACAATGGGTGGAGCGAAAGGGACAACTAGTACCACGACGCTATATTAACTATGTTTGCACAAGGAGCTCGACTGTACAAGCAATTTTGTGCACATACTTTATACGGATTAGTGCGATCGAGGCATACATAAAATGCGTGCTTGAAATGAGCACATCGTAAGGGAAAGCTCAATCGCCTGTTGAACGGCATTGCGTAGCGTACCTCCACAGTCAGTGTAGCGGACATATCAGCCTGCTACTCTATCTATAGAAACATGCTGTGCAGTGTTCTACTTTGCTTGCCGTTTAACAGGCAACTGAGCTTGCCCTGCCAAATCCGTTCTTTAAATAGTCGATGATGACGTCATTCATAGAAGCGTAGCGCGCTAGGCACACAAATCTGTCGTGCTGGACCTGGGACGCGCTATATTCTGTGTGTAAATGCGCGATATTTTGACGAGGTTGTACATTATTTAAATTTTTAATGCCATAATATCAAAAATCTTTAGGTTTATCTATTGGAATGTATTCTTAGAAGTATTTCGGGACGATATGTGCAAAAAATTTGAAAATTTATCGTGAGATGGCTGAATTATAAGCGTTCAAAATTGGACCAATTTTCGTTACATACCATTTTTGTAGGATTTGCAACGTGCACCCCCATGTCGAAAACAAAGACGTTGTCCTACGTCAAAACCCACTTCGTAAAAGACAACTTGTACAGTACCAAATAACTATGTTTTTCGCAGCTAGTAATAATCAACCAAACACATTTCTAAAACAGACCTGCATCTTTAGCTCTTCGAAAACAGACCTACATCCAAACCGGAAAACTGATCTACATACAAGCCACAGAACCAAACTTACGTCCAAATCTCAAAACATACCCACGTTTATAGCACGCAATAAAACAACACAAACTTGAGCCCAAAAACAAGAACAAACCTCAAACCATTGACCGTAATAAATTAGCCTTCCGCACTTGACAAAAAGCCGATCCAAGTATTTTACGAACAATAAACATAGCAACGACACACATTAAGACAATCAGCACAGTCTAAGGCATCAAGGTCAGACAGTCAGCACAGCTCAAAATACCGAAGTAAACCACGAGAGAAAATAACCCAATCGCTAGAACATGACGCAAGATAATAGACAATCCGACTTAGCCTCTCCTCTCTCTATAAACAAATACACACACAGGCGAGACAGCCATAGAAGTGGCGAGCTTTCTAAGCCACGCCCGCTAGAATTAAGTTAGCTATCAAATTGGAAAATTAGCTTTAAGATTTACATGTATTAGTTAGTATAAGAAGATTAAGCTAATGGAATAAAAGCAGAGTGGCAGTATGCAATCAGGTGAACACTGTTTTTTGGTTATGAAAGAAAAAGAAAATACCCAAAAAGGTGATAAAGTATAATATACTTGGGGTAAGCTGGCGGAATTCCATTGTCTTCGCTTCTTTTAGACATGTAGCGCTGCCTCTCATTGTGTACCTCAAGTTTTGTGAAACCCATTATTCAATGTGTTTTTGTTAAAAAAAACATTTTGTTTTGTAGAAGTTGTTGGCGATATTGTGTTTTCGAGCATACCAAGTATTTTTTTAAATTTTAGATACTTTGTGTTATTCAGGGTGATTTTAAATCTATTTCCCAATTGATTATATTTTTCGAGAGTGCGTAAAAAGAGCTTTCAGTATCCGTATAGATATTAATCTATCCATGACTTAAAATTATTATTTAAAGTTCTTTTTTTTGTAAAATTGTGATTTGGGTAATATGGCGGTGACGCACGGTGGGCAAGTTGGCGCTACTAATTACAGTGTAAATGTAGTCATCAATCATTTATTTTTGGAATTCACTCCAAAGTAAAACTTACTTCGGCCAGTCGCCTGAGTACTTTCAAAAATATGCTCTTGAATAGGAATGCGCGTCAAAATGTCGAGGTATTGAGACTGAAATATATTGGCAATTGTCGGTTAATATACAATTTTATTGAAAAGACATTCAGCACGAACCTTTGATATAATTGAATCTTCATTTACTGGCGTATTCATACATACCGGCAACTTACCCCGGGGCTGGTGTAAATTGGTGGGTTTTCCGCGTCACACATTTTTGTCTATAAAAACAAAAACAATGCAACAAACACTTTGATAAAATTCGGTGATGTCGGCAACAGCCACATTTTCTATTTTGCAAGATCTATCTACATCAAAGCTGTAAAAAATGGAAACTGAAAACACCGCAAACTAGCCTCGGTCTCCCCTATACTTTTTTTGTTTAAAGTGAGTCTGCGTCTACTTTCGTGGTAGTCGTGGGATACGTGCAAAGTGAAATAAGAATGTAATAGACAATTCCACAATTCTATTGAACAAAACCAGCTAATGAATCATAGTTTAGATAAATGAGAAAGGCTCAGTTGCACCACTAGGTGGATAAAAACAGGTTTTTTTTCCTTTCATTTTGGTGCCATCTGATGCAAAGTACTAATCATACACACGACTCTCAATGATTGAATATGTATTCAAGTTGTATCACTTACAACTGATTCAAATTAACTTGTATCTTATAGCAACGGTGAAAGCCAGAAAAATTGGTCATCTGATATATTTTTTGTGTCTCATGAGAAAAAAACAAATGTATGAGTATGAGATAAGCCAAACATTTTACCTTGAATATTGCAATCACACGTTCACAATCCTCACGTGTCATTTCCCTCGCTTAATTCCGTTAGCAACTGCCTGCTCACCATATTCTGTTTCATCCACCTCTTTCGATCGCTTGGATTTTCTATATTTTTTTATACTCCGGTGTGTTTTTCGAAATAGAAGATGTTACCTTCTGTACCTCCCGCCTTTGAATCAACCACTTGTAATAGATTTCTGGTGGTGATCCAGTGAATATGGCCCGCCATTTTTCGTGCCAATGTCATCCCTCGTTCTGGTACATTGTAACGAGGTTACAAAAAAAGTTTCGGTAATTGATTTTTATTCTAATATATCACTAATGTCGGGAATGGAAGAGAGCAGAGTAATTCTCGCGCGCATGGGAAGCAGCATGAGTTGGGTCGAGCTTTTAAACCTTCGTTCGACCGTAGCGCCCCAAGTGGTGGGGGTAATATAATTACATACATAAATCAGTCGTGATTTGAAACTGATGGATCAGAACTCATCATATGGGAGAATGACCAGTTGAATTTGGAGGATTTAAAAAAAAGTACAAAGGGAACTCGCGACGCGCTAGGGACGAGGGCAGCGGAAAACTTTATAAATGAGTCTTGAACAAATGATCTTTTTTCTCGATTCGATCGGCATTGTGAAATAAGGTGGAAGTTAAATATAGGCCCATAATTTGAGAAATGTGCAAAATGCGATATGTGAGTATGCGAATTAAAATTATTGTATCACTACTAAGACGTTGCTCTACAGATCGTATGTCTTTAGCGATAACCCGCGTATGCACAAGTTTTATACCGCAAATTGCTGCGAGATTCAGGTAAAAAAAATCTGTTGCTTGTATCAAATTAATGTATAAGTGTTAATGCAATGTTCGCTATTTGCTCTTGAAGGAATTAACATCCTTCAAGTGAAGGTGTTACTACCAGGTGTAGGGGACTACGACTAGCCACGTTTTCCCTCGGACGCTACATTAGCGCATAGGTAGACAGTAGATTTGTGGGCTAGAATTAGTCGTTCTACCTTGCATGGAGAACGGGAGAAACGAAAAATAAAAAAAAACAACTCAAGCTTTTGAGATAAAAATAGATTTTTGTCGGTATAGAAGAAGCAACATAAATTAAACCGTTTAAAGTACAGATTCGATTTTGCATTGGAATAAATTCGCTTGTCGTGAAGGAGGAAGAAACAAGATCATTGGTCATTTTAGTATTAAAGATGAATCGAAATAGTTCCCGTTGGTCATCCTTACAGTTGGTGCCATTTTGTTCACTTTGGTCTCTAGGAACGATTGGTATAAATTCGCGATTCTCTTCGAGCACGTGACGAACACATGCTGATTTGCAAGCAAGCGTGAAATATTGTGCTTGCTTGGCGCATAAGCAAATTAGTGATAAACCAACCAGTGACCCGTTACATTTGGCGCCCAACTGCAGGTTTAGGACACAGATAAGCGCTTTTCGATTAAATTTAGAAAAATTAATTTTGACTATTCTAGGAATACCGGTTTAAGATTAGTTATGAATAATATTTACGGTTTTTGGATATTTCGATAGAAGTTCTAGTTTAAGTCGAGAGTCGGAAAAACCTAAAAGTGGAAAATAGGATTAGTTTTTGGATCATTGCTATTTTTATATAGTACGGTCAGTCTATTGCCATTTACATAAAGAACATTTTTTTAAAGATTAAGTTGAATTTGAATTTGAATTTTTTTTTTGCAGTATTTAATATATTTCTGAATTTTGGTTGAAATAAGATGGCGTGTACATCCAATCAATTAGGATTGGGATCGTATATCAATCCCTCTGATCTGCTTCCGGATGAAGTAGAATACGAATTGAATATTCGCAGTCTCAATTTGTCGAACGTTCCTATTGAGGAACAAAGAAAAGCTTTGCGAAAAGTTTTACTAGAAGAAATTCATAGCCCAAAAATTCTCAAGCCAAAAAAGTCAATTGCTGACGAAGTGACAACTATCCAAGTTAAACTGATTACAATAAGACAGGAGCTCGAGGTACAGGGAACAAGACAGAAATTGCTGTCAAGATTGAGACATTATCGATTACGAATGATGCGATCACACGCTTTAGATGAAAGTCATGTGAATATGAAAGAAGAGCTATTGGATGAAATCGCAACGATGTTTGACATTTATGCCACCCCAGAGGATAGGATTGCTAGGCTGAGGAGTTCAACTTCTGGTAGATCGTTTATGCATAGTACGATACAAAGTGTAGGTAGGGACCTAGCACTAGAATTTCCTCCGCCGTCAAACGTCCCGAGATCGTCGGAAATCGGCAGTTCTCAGAACCAATCATCGTATTCTGAACGTCCGCGCCCTATAATATCAAATGTACAACAGCAATCTGAAGATCGAGTACAAAGGAATTCTCCAGTGGTAACCATACCGCAAAGTCTGGAACCGGATAGGCCGGAAACTCTAATTTGTGATAGAACGAGTTTGAGATCGGAAGTCAGCAATATTGTAGAGAATGTGATGACAGCTCAAATGGAAGATATGGTACTGCGAATAATGCAGAGTGCGCAACAAACCCAGCAAAGGAACGGTAGAGCATAGCATACTGAGAGAGGCGATGAAACTTTGATCGAGTTTCTGGGGTAAACCATATGCAAAACAATTACAGCAGATTACTGAATCATAATGTTAATCTAGAAATTATAGCTGCTCAGAGACAACACGGAAGGTTGAATAGAAATAGAAGTAGCCCAGTAACACCAGTCGATATAGGAAACATAAGAGAGGAGCATGTACAACCTGCACTGAACGAATCAGGAAGGAAATACGGTCGCGAACTACTTGGGAATAGAAACATGAGATTCGGGAGTAGAAATGATAGAATACTAATTAATAAATGGCCTTTCAGGTATAGTGGGGATCCACAAGGTATGGCGGTAGAAGAGTTTGTCAAACGGGTTGACGTATTAGCAAAGAATAACAAAGTATCCGATGTAGAGTTGTTAAGTAAGGCCAATTTTCTATTCAAACCGGAATCAGCAGCTGAAATTTGGTATTATACATTCTCGCAAAAGTTTACATCGTGGCAAGTATTGAAATACCACTTACGTTTGAGGTTTGAGGTACCATATAAGGATAAGGTTGTTGAAAGACAAATTAGGGACAGAAAGCAACTACCCAGTGAAACTTTCGTAGCGTATATGGGGAAAATTAAGCGATTATGTCAACAAATGTCTAAACCCATAGATGAGAGAGCGAAGCTAGATATCTTACTAGAAAACATGCGAGAATGACAATACTAGAAGAGAGGTAAAACCCGATGTGGGATCTACATGCGATAATGAACCTGTGAATCATTTGGAGAACAACGTACTTTGTTGGAACTGTCAACAATTCGGTCATTACTGGAGAGAATGCACGAAAAACAAGCGACTATTTTGCCATATTTGCGGGAGACATGACGTGGTGGTAGCGAATTGCCCCGGAAGCCACCGTCAATCTAGGTTTTCCAATCCAAAAAACGGGAATCAGGTAGGACTGTAGGGAGTACCCTACAATAAACATACACGAGAATCGATGTCCACATGTAACAGTTTCGATCGTGGGGACAACAGTTGATGATGATGATGATGGTCCCACCTCATACCCCCAGAAAGGTGTGAGCTGAACGATTTATCTAAAAGATAATTAATTTTTTGATCCATAACAAAACCAGTTAACAAAAAGAAACGGACTGGTTCAATTTGCAGACATAGCCTTTCCTTCAAAAGAACGTAACCAGATACATTTCGAATATTCCGCCAACAACCATGGTCCATCAAGAAAATTTCCATTCCGGGAAGATACTTGATAGAATCGGGAATTGAACCCAATAGCTTCCATTTCCGATAATTCTCTGTAAGACTCCTCCCGCCTGACCAAGACATCCGTACTACCAGCTGCTAAGGTGAGCAGTGACGAGCCTAGTGGCAGTGCAGAGTCCGGTCGAGTTATATCATCCACATCAGACCCCTTTATTGAAAGTTTCCTACCATTAACCCAAGGCAATTAAGGGATACTCCTATCCGAGAACATCCTTGATTGATCAGGAATTGAACCCGATATCTAGTAGTTATCAGAAGGAGTCATCAAGCCCCATACTCAACGAGCTAACTCCGTTATTACCACTATCGCAGCAATAACCGAAATTAACTCTATTGTCGAGCAAACAACTCCATCATCAAATCAGACCCTGATCACAACAAAAGTCTAAAAGCTTCGATTCAACCCGATGAGCTTTTAGTGCTGGTCACCATGTTCGATTTCAAGTTAGTCTCTATCTGCTTAGCGCGCGCGTGGCTCAGACTTTTGTAGACATCTCATTATTTTTTAATAACTTTAATAAACAAGTAACAAAAATCCATCATCATCATAGCGAATATAATAACTTAGTGTGACTAAATGCAAATAATAGAAGAGAAAAAAAATACAATCTTCGTGGTATTACATAGTTATTCAAATAACTCCAAAATATAAAAATTCAAAAAATCTGTCTACAAAGCAGATTTTACGTGTGAAATACATAGTGTTTTGAACTCCGCTAATGTTGCTGCACGTTTAATATGCCTAGGCATCGAATTGAAAAAACTTATTCCTTTGTACAACAAGGAGTTCTGTGATCTACTAAATAAAAAGTTTGGTGTTCTTGGATCCGACGCGTTTCTAGTGTTGTACCTATGCACATCACTTCCTCTTTCAATTCGATCACACAAATATCGAGGCAGCATTCCATTAATAATTTTAAAAATGAACACCATTGTTAAGTAATAAATTCTTTGCTTCACAGAGAGCCATTGTAATGCGCTTAGCATGAAACTAGAGGAAGTGTATCTGTTACATTTTAAAATTAATCGTATGATTCTATTTTGCAATCGCTGTAACCTCAATATTTGTGTTTGATTGGCAAGAAACAAAATGGATGGGCAGAAGTCAATATGTGGTGAAACAATAGATTTATATAATAAAATTTTACTACTAATTGTTAAATCATTTTTCAGACGACACAATATACCATACTTTTTAGCAATCTTTTTGATGACATTGTCGATGTGAGACTTAAAGGTTAACTTGTCATCAATGATTATTCCAAGATATTTTAATTCACTAACGCGATCAATAGTCTCACCATTTATTTCAACGTTAACGTCAGGCCTAGTATTATCCGAAGAGATGATCATATATTTAGTTTTAGAAACATTTAACTTTAATTGTTTATATTTTAACCAACGAGCAAGGGAATGCAAATCTTCGTTCAAATGTGCCACGGCTTCATCTATATCCTTAGCTGCAATGAACAGAACAGTGTCGTCAGCAAACAAATTTAAGTCACAAAATCGTAAAACTCGCCTCATGTCATTTATATACATAATAAATAAAATAGGACCTAAGACACTACCTTGCGGCACTCCAAGAGGATTGCCGAGAGGACTAGATACAAAATCGTTGAAACTAGTTTTCTGAGTTCTATCACATAAATAGTTTTCAAACCACTTATGTGCTATCTCTCCGATACCAAACCGCTCTAAAGTTTTCAAAAGTAACGGTCTCGAAATTGTCTCAAAAGCGCGTTTCAGATCCAAAAATACAGCAAAAATAGTCTCTTTAACCTCGATTTTCTCTTTCCATTTTGCTAACACTAGATTCAAAGCGGTTTCGCAAGAGTGTCCCTCTCGGTATCCCGATTGCTCCGGAATTATCAAATTATTATTATTCAAATAACTCATCAGCTGGCCCTTAACAACAAGTTCTAAAATTTTCTCTAATGTGTGCAACATGTTAATGGGGCGGTACTCTTCGGCTTTATCCGTCCCAGTAACTTTGGGAATAGGAATCACAAGTGATTCCTTCCAAACTGTCGGCACGTGCCCAGTTTGTAGCGATTCATTTACAAGGTCCAGCAGATCGTGTCCGATGACATGAAAGCAATCCTGTATCACTTTTGCGTTTACATTATCGATACCAGCCGATTTTCCCAGAGAAAAACAAATATCTTTCAATTGTTCAAAAGTGATTGGGTGAAATCCATCAAATCTACAGTTAATATTAATCGGCTGTGTTATTTCCGCAGGTCCACTGACCAGCTCAATACTTTGATTGATCAGTTGCACACTGTTAACGAAATAACTGTTCAATTTTTCAGCTATTATTTGCTCAGATTGTTCTTCTACCCCGTTAAAAGTTATGGACTGCGAGGAACTAGGTTTAGGTTTAATTAAATTCTTTAGGATTTTCCATAACTCTTTGCTGTTGTTTTGATGTTGATCGATCTTCCTTTGAATGTACTCACATTTGGTCTTTTTCAAAGCTCGTGAATAAATATTTCGCGCGTGTGTGTACCTATTCCAAAGACGTTCACTATTAGTTCTGCAAAATTTCTTGTACTTTTTATCCCTTTTACGTTTCAGGCGCAAAAGATCTAAAGAGTACCAGCTGTTCGAGTTATTTAAATTAACATACTTTTGAGAAACTAAACTATTTGTACACTCTTTTAACACATTAGTTAGAACAGCTGCCTTGTTATCCAAATTTCCATTCAATTCCGTAAAATCCAGGCTTCTCGAAACCAGTTGAGACATGGCTTGTTTCGAATATCTTTTCCTGCACTTAATTTTAACTTTATCCTCCTCACGGTTTGATTCATTCTCCAGTAAAATTGAAATTGTCTCATGATCTGAAATTTTACTATCGGCCTCTACATACGAATAAACCCCATCAAAATTGGAATACACGTGATCTATCAATGTTCTACTGTGTCTGGAAATTCTTGTAAACTCACTAACCGTTTGCTTGAAATTGAAAAACTCAGCCAACTGCTTCAACTGATTCGAATTTTGATCGTTGAGCCAATCAATATTGAAATCGCCCGAAATTACATTAAGTTTGCTTAAATCAACGAAATTCTCCCACCAGTTTTCTAAAATTTCTAAAAATCGTCGATCGCTAGAACTAGGAGAATGGTATACTACTGCAAAGTTTCCCATCTGCATGCCTCTTTCAACTGATATACCCAAGAACCAATTATTATCAACTGCTTCGTTTAACCGAACGTTGAATTTAATCGATTCTTTGGCGTAAATAGCAACTCCACCGGTATGTCTGGAATGAGATAGGCAAAAAGCAACTTTATAACCCGGAATGCTATACTGATCAAATGCATCAGCATCAACAATATGTGTTTCTGATAGAAAAACCAACAATGGACGTTTGTTTTCTACAAGATGTCGCATTGCAACAAAGTTTGTAGACAACCCAGCTATATTTAAAAATAATATTTCAGACAGCCTCCCGTTTGTTAGTTGCTATTCACTCAACAAAACGTTGCTTTTTTTAGATTCTAGCAGTCTCCGATATACTGAACACTGCTTACTAAATGCCGCATGGTTTACGTCCAAATTCATTTTGCGTTCACTATTCTTTTTTATACAATTTACACATTTAAAATCAGTTGACGAGCATTCAGATGTTCTATGTGCTCCATTACATCTTGAGCATGTTTCTTTATTAACGCATCCCGTACTCTTATGACCAAATTCTCCACAGTTGAAGCAGCGCAGCACGTTAAAGGCCTCTAAAACAGAACACCTATCCCAACCAATGTTCACCGTACGGGCTGACATCAGGCCGCTATAAGTGTTCTTATCAACTTCAATTATAACATTTGTTATATTTGAAGCGTGGATTTTCAAAATTGGCAACAACTTTAACAAAATCGACCGGAATGCCCTCATTCTGATTCTTTAATAAGTCAACGAAAACTTCCTCAGAGTATCGATCACTCATCCCCATTATTTTCAACTTCGGTTTACCGGGTATCGGTATAACAGCATTATACTTTTCACCCAGATTGCTTACAATGTTTTCTTTCACCGATTCAATATTGTCCCGAGTTGCACACTCCACAATAATCGAGCCATCTTTACCGTTTTTAAAGTTGCTAATTTTGTGCACCTTTGGATCTAATTTATTTTTTAATTCATTCCTCGTGTTGTCACTCGATTGCAACGGCTCGACTGGTTTAATTACAATGACCGGGCGAGCCTTACGTTTCGTTTGACTTCTAGTTCTAATTTTATTCGTCCCAGTAGCTCCCGACAAAACATTCGCGTAAGTAATTCTACTATTTTTATCAAAAACCTCGTCATTATTTCCATCATCGTCTATTTCAATTAACATCGGTTCATCTTCTTTATTCGTCAAAATTTTTCGTTTTCTGCTGGGATTCCCGTCAGATTCAGAATGAACCTTCCTATTACTAAAATTCCTCTTTCTGTTCATTCCAACTAATTCAATTTCACGCTTAACATTTTCATTTAAACAACTTTTCAAATCTTCCAACTTTTTGGCAACACTGTTTTCCAAGCTAGCCAATTTACTCTCGAGAGAGAGGTTGAAAGACCTGATCAATTTTTCTATTCCGTTTTCTACTGCGATGTTTATCTGTGCATCGATGTTTTTTCGGGTATCAGTGAGAGACTCAGAAATGGAAGCGAATTGTTCCATCTTCTTATTCAACTCAATGGATATCGAACTGACATCCTGCACACCAGAAGACTGATTTGATAAACACTTCACACACTTGTAGCAAAGACTTGCATTATCAGCCACCCAATTTACCATGGCCTTTGTTAACCCGGAACATTTTTGATGATATTTATCACCGCAAAAAAGACATACAACAAGGCCTTCGGCGAGACTCACCGTGCTCGTACACTTTGCACACAGGCGGCTCATTATAGGCAAATTAAACTACAGCTGGAGAAGCGGGTCAATACAAAAGAACAATATAACACTGCGTCTTCCACTGCGGGCAAGCTTATAAAGCCAGCCGCAGCGAAATGAAATCTGAAAATCACAGAACAATAATAGTCTGGATGACTACACACTATACTTATCTGAATAATATTTCGATTAGCAATAGGCGCCCACAAAGTTTTCAACGAAAAGTAAAGTATTTCACACTATTTAACCGATTAATGTTTACGCACTCTTTCACACAAGTTACCATATTCACTTTCACAAAAGCAACGAATGTAGTTGAGGGTATTATCAGCGACCCAACAATCGTAGAAAGGCATAACTTTACAATGAAGCCTACAAAGTAGCGAATACGTACAGCAGACGGGACATCACACGATTGTTTGAGCATACCGTTTACATTTAGGGGAACAACCAAGATTATTCAAACTTTATTCGTGCCAAAAATTGTAAAGAATCTAATCCTTGGAAATGACTTTTGGAAAGCATTTAGGATAACACCCGCGATTGAAGAAAATGGTCGGTGGAGTAGGGTGGAAGTGAATAACCTGATGAAAAAACCGAGTTCAATAAATTTCATCGAAAATTATTTCGCAGAGCAAGCAGTAGAAATAAATCTGGTTTTAGAGCCCGGCGAGGACAAGATCGTGCCCACAAAATTGGAAGAAGACGTGAGCCTGGAATTACCAGCATTGGAAATCCCAAGGAATATAGTCTTTTTTTTTTTTTTTTACAATGGAGAAGACCTTTATGTCCTAGCCCAGTACACGTGCTAACGGTAGGGTCCAATCTACCACACGGGGTGCACTGGGGGCGTGTCGGACTCGAATGGTGACCAGCCATTAATACCGACTAAACTCCATTGGGCTCCGCCATCATTCCTCCCAGGAACTACCTCTCGGTATTACTTCTGGGGGGATGGCTGTACTCAATGTACTCATTCACTCTCACTCGCGCGATCATACATCCTGTATGAGGCTTACTTGGGTGCTCTCTCAATCACACTTTGATTCACTCTCAAACACTCCCACATGAGGCTGACTTTTGTGCTCACCTTTTACGTTCCATGCGAGGCTGACTTGTGTGCTCACCTTACTCATTCCTTGCTAGGCTTACTTTTGTGCTCGCCCTACCCATACATGTGAGGCTGACTTGGGTGCTCACCCTATCACCTGATTCACTCTCAATCGTGCCACTCTATTGTACCTTTGTCACTCCCTCTGGCATCCCATGTGGGACATTTTTCTTAGGCCCCACTTCTGACATACCATGCGAGGCTGACTTTTGTGCTCACCTTTTTCATTCCTTGCTTGCTACCAACCTGTGAGGCTGACTTTTATGCTCACCCTTAACATGCAGTGTGAGACTGACTTGGATGCTCACCCTTTCACTCCTCTGCCACGCCATGAGGCATCGATAGCTTAGTTCCAACATACTACGCTACGACCCTCCCGTCTTGGCATGAGGCAGTCCACTTATACGCCTATACACTCACTCTTCTGTCTTGCTTCGGGGTGGCTGGGTTTACCCCTTACGCGGTTGCCATTCGCTGCGCCAACCAACCTCGGCATGAACAGACCATTCACTCTCTTATTTTGCGCTTGGCCTTTTTCGCTCCAACTAACCAATCACTAGTTAGCCGTGCCCGCCGTCTGTTGCTCGGTTCGCCAGATTACCTGTAGCCTACTGGCAATCTGGATGGTAGCAGCCGAGACTGCGTTCCACTTCTCCACCGTTTGACACATCCGCTGGATAAGGGTATCCGGGGTTGTGTCC
Organism: Topomyia yanbarensis; assembly: GCF_030247195.1. Classification (NCBI taxonomy): domain Eukaryota; kingdom Metazoa; phylum Arthropoda; class Insecta; order Diptera; family Culicidae; genus Topomyia; species Topomyia yanbarensis. Next base: position 112,165,810 of record NC_080670.1, read on the forward strand.
CAGCCACAGACGTCAAGCATTGCTCTTCTTTCGACGTCGAACCGATGACATACGAACAGTATGTGTTCGGCAGTTTCATCTACACCTGGGCAGTCCGGGCAGACTGGGACCTCCGCGTGTCCGAACCTGTGGAGGTACTGACGGAAACAGCCATGGCCTGACAGGAATTGTGTCAGGTGGAAGTGAACTTCCCCATGGGGTCTTCCCACCCAGCTCGATATGCTAGGTATCAGCCGGTGGGTCCACCTACCTTTCGAGGAGTTGTCCCACTCACGCTGCCATCTGGCGACCGAGGTCACCCTGGTGCGCTCGCGGGCTCCCCTATTTCCACGTAGCTCAAAGCACTCCTCATCTTCCCGAATGACCAGCCCGACTGGCATCATGCTCGCTATCACGCAGGATGCATCGTGTGATACCGTGCGGTAGGCAGATATCACTCTGAGGCACATCACGCGGTAGGTGCTCTCCAGTTTCTGTAGGTAACTGGTTACCCTCAGTGCTCTTGACCATGACGTGCCGCCGTACCTGAGGATAGATACGGCAACGCCTGCCAGTAACCTACGTCTACTGGCGCACACCTTTGAGCTGTTGGACATCATTCTCGATAGTGCCGCAACAGCAGTCGACGCTCTCTTGCACGTATAGTCGACATGGCTGCCGAAGGTCAGCTTGTCGTCTATAATGACTCCGAGAGACTTCAGACTTCGCTGTGAAGTGATCGCGACTTCTCCCACATGGATAACTGCATGTTGTGCCGACTTGCGGTTGTTGACGATAACTACCTCCGTCTTATGATGAGCGAGCTCCAGGCCTCTCGCGCTCATCCATTCCTCCACCGTGCTAATCGCGTGTTCTGCGGTTAGTTCTACCTCAGGAATTGACTCCCCGTAGACCTCCAAGGTTACGTCATCGGCAAAGCCGACGATCTTGACCCCAGGAGGGAACTTCAGTCTCAGAACCCCGTCATACATGAGGTTCCATAGCACCGGGCCTAGGATCGAGCCCTGCGGGACTCCGGCGGTAATCGGAACCCTTTTCTGACCGGCATCGGTCTCGTATAGCAGTACGCGGTTTTGGAAGTAACTTTCCAGGATCCGGTACAGACCCACCGGTAGGCTAAGCCGGTGTAACGAGAGCGCGATGGCATCCCAGCTTGCGCTGTTGAATGCATTCTTCACGTCAAGTGTCACTAACGCACAGTATCGAATACCTCGCCTTTTTCGTTGGATCGCTATCTCGGCAGTATTTATCACTGAGTTGAGAGCGTCCACTGTGGACTTACCCTTCCGAAAGCCAAACTGGTTGCTTGACAGACCGTCCGTACCTTCCGCGTACGGGGTGAGCCTGTTGAGGATGATCCTCTCAAGCAGTTTGCCAGTCGTGTCTATCAGACAGATTGGTCTGTACGCCGATGGGTCGCCTGGCGGCTTCCCGGGCTTCGGCAACAGCACCAGTTTCTGCCTTTTCCATCTATCGGGGAAACGGCACTCGTCAAGGCATCTCTGCATAGCTAGCCTGAACATGTTCGGGTTCGCTATGATCGCTGCCTTGAGAGCGTTGTTCGGGACTCCATCCGGCCCTGGAGCTTTGTTCATTGCTAGGGATTTAGCCACTGCGAGTAGTTCTTCGTTCGTCACTGGAGCCACCATTTCGACCGTGCCCGCACTGTCTCGTAGTGCAGGTGGCCAGGGGCTTGTGGCTCGAGACGGGAAGAGTACTTCGATAATCGTTGCCAACCGGTCCGGAGACCGTTCAGGGGGTTCAGGGCCTTTGGTCTTGGCCATCACAATCCGGTAGGCGTCACCCCACGGATTCGCGTTGGCACTCTCACACAGGTTGTCGAAACACGCTCTCTTGCTGCTTTTAATAGCCTTGTTAAGGGCTAATTTCGCAGCTCGAAACGCTTCACGGCGGTTCTCTCTTGCATCCTCGGTGCGAGCTCTTTGCATCCTACGTCTAGCTCTGAGACAGGCTGACCGTAGAGCTGCAATCTCGGCACTCCACCAGTATACCGGGCATCTACCGTTTCTTGGCAGTGTTTTTCTCGGCATAGTGGCGTCGCACGCGCGTGATAGAACAGCTACCAGCGCATCCCCGCTTAGACTGTCGGTGTTGGCCTCCAGTCCCAGGGCCGCGGTGAAAGCTTCGCTGTCGAAGTGATTGGACTTCCACCCGCGTACCTGACAGGGATCTCCCGCCCTCGGATGCTGCACACCATAGTTGATCTTAAAGCGGATTGCTAAATGATCGCTATGGGTGTAGCCTTCGTCTACCCTCCATTCCATGCCTGGAGCCAGACTCGGGCTGGCAAAGGTCAAATCAATCCACGCCTCCACTCCGTTTCTACGGAATGTACTAGCGGAGCCATCATTAGCTAGCACAGTATCGAGTTTCGCAAACGCTTCCATTAGCGCTTGACCCCTGCTATTTGTACAGCGGCTGCCCCACTCCACTGCCCAAGCGTTGAAGTCTCCCGCTATTACTACCGGTTTCCGGCCCACGAGGTCCGACGAGAGCCTGTCGATCATCTGGTAGAACTGTTCTATTGGCCACCTTGGTGGGGCGTAGCAGCTGCAATAGAACACACCATTGATCTTGGCAATCGCCACACCCTCGGCGGAGGGGTGTATTACCTCTTGAACCGGGAACCTTCCCGTTGTACAGATTGCCACCATTTCAGACCCGTCCGACACCCAATTGCCGTTGCCGGCAGGGATGCTGTACGGGTCTGATAAGAGGGCGACATCTGTCCTCGACTCCGAGACCGACTGCCACAGCAGCTGTTGGGCTGCTGCACAATGGTTAAGATTTAGCTGTGTGACTCTCACGGCTTCTTCTTATTTAACTCGCCGAAGGGACACGAAGGTCCGCCCATAGCATGTTTATGGGCTTGCTTCTTAGAGGTGCAGATAAGGCACTTATATGCCTTAGTGCACCCCCGCTCTTTATGCCCCTCCTCGCCGCATCGACGACATAGCTTACTCCTGTCTAAGCCTTTGCATTCATAAGCTTTATGGCCGGATTCTAGGCACCGATAGCACCTGTCCACTGAAGGCGACTGGGGTATACTAATAGGGCATACCGACCAGCCGATCTTCAGCTTCCCTTTCTCGGTTACCTTTTTGGCATCCGCATTCAGTAGCCTGAGGTAGGCTACTTGGGTGCCAGAGGGTCCGTCCCTCAATCGCACAGAGGCCCGCTCGATTGTGACGCCGCATTGCTCCTTGACGGCTGCGACGACGTCTTCTGCGGTCGTGAACTCGTCCAAGTGCTTGCACTGGAGAGTTGATTCCGCACCTAGCGACCTGATTTGGGCGCCCTCGCCAAGGACCTCTTGAGCCAAGGCCTTATATATTGCACTTGATTGTGCGCCTCGCTTCAGCACCAGGAGCATCTCTCCCGTGTTGGTGCGTCTTACGCTACGCACATCCTGCCCAAGGGCCGAGAGGCTTTCGGCCGCCTTCATCGATTTAAGGACATCGGCGTATTTGTCCTTGTCGGTTTTTAACCACAAGGCTTCGCCTCTGTCCTTGGCCTTCCTCGCAGGCCGCGGTACCTCCGGTTTCGGTGCCGGCTTCTTCTTGGTAACCAGCGTCCAGGGGTTTGAGCCCCCCTGCCCCGGTCGTGTCGGGTTGCTGGTACCATCGCTCTCCACAGCGAGGTCACTCTCGCCCTCGCTTACCTCACCCAGGCGGCGTTTGACCTTGACGGTTGCACGCCGAGTGGTGTCGGTTTTGGCACCCTCTCCTGGCGACTTCCTAGGGCGCTTCGCATTCGATGCCGTCTTGCGATTGCCCTTTCCCTTTCCCTTCGAGGGGAACTCGGTCGCCGCTCCGATCGACGTGGCTGCTCCATAGAAGGTAAAGGCCACTGTCTGTGAACCTCTATTAACCTTCTCTCTTTCCTCCCTATTGGAGGCCACTGTCTGGGTTTCTCTGTCGGGCCTCTCCCGACATTCCACCCTCTCAACATATGCCTGCTGTTCCTGTCTTGCGACACGAACAGCTTTCCGGAGCTCCAGAAGGCTCAACTTCAACTCCTTGGCTATGTTCTGCTTTGCGCTAGCGAAGTCGATTATAGCATCGAGTTGCTTCGCTACTTTGCGCATCGCAGCTATTGGCCCCTCCGATGCATTGGTAGGGGTATTGCCTACCGCTGCTGGGGGGTCACTGGTGCTTTCGAGTACAGCACTCATCGTTCCACTACTCTCCCCACGGGGGGGAGACCTCGCCAAACCACCTCTTGCGAAGGGGTTTGGCACCTCCGTCTGTTTATTTTTATTATTTTTATTTTGCTCCATGAAAATTCCCACGAGTAGCGCGAGAAATATATGTCCGCCACGCCAGAGCTCCGCATTAGCGTGGTAAGGGACGCTTACTGTGGGGGTTGCCCAGGTACCCCACAGGCTCCGTTAACGATCGAGCATCTTTTTCACCCCCTCGATCACTCATCCCTCGGCACGGGTCGCTTCACGCCTTGGAATTGGGGTTATGCCCTACCTTGCTTTACGTGGTGATCTCGGCCCGGATCATCACAACCATCCTCCTTTACCAGGGCTTTGGACCTGTAGCTCTGGATCTCAATAGTTCCATGTACGTATGTTATTACAGACATGCTACTATTGGGATCCGTCATTCGCTAGCGGAGTTAAGGAATATAGAGTCTAGGGAAATTGAAACGGAACATACACTTACGGATATACAAAAAATGAACTGGTGGAAATAGTAGAAATACTAAAGGGAGAGGGACCACTAGGACGTACAAAGTTATTGGAACATAGGATTGAAATAATGAAGGGACAGAAACCGAAGAAAGCTCCCAGATATAGGTGGTCTCCAGCAATACAGAAAGAGATGGAAAAGGAAATTATTAAAAGGATGAAAGAGCTTCTTTTATTCATTTCGTTTATTTGATAGGCACAAATGCGTTAGCTTGGCGGTGCCAAATTCTTTTGTTTCTACATTTTGGATATTTTAAAACAAGGAGGTTACAATGTTGAAATATTTTTTTTTCATGAAAGAGAAAAATTTTACAGCTATCTTAAGACTAGAAATAAGATTCTATATACAAGAGAGCCCCCCCAAACAATTTGTTTTCATGAAAAATTTTAAAACAAGGAATTCAATAGTAATAGTTTTTAGGAAATATTTACAGTTATCTTAAAACAACTTGTTTTTGGGGGGTTGTGCCAACGTAAGGACTCGATTCACACTCACAAAAACGCGACGCGAGACAGGACACAACGCTTATTGTCCTTACTAACTTTAAAAAAGGATTAAAAATTACCTTTTTGTCGACCGGTTTCGGGCTCGATGTTGCCCATCTACAGGACGATGTCCGACTGATTACTGGATGACACATACAATCATACTGCGTGCAGTACTCGTCGAGAAGAGAGTTAAAAAAACACAAAAATTTACTGAATTTTCAGGTTTGTCAAGTGGAAAAGGGGTGATGATATTGGCGCGTCGTCCTCGTTCATAAGCACGTGTTCAGCATTGGCTATGTACATTGATTCCCATGCGTTCAGGTGTGCAGCTTTCCGTACAGTTTTCACGAGTTTCGCACTGTCCCAGTCTATGGTGTGATTGTGGGCTATAGTGTGTGCTGCCACACTGGAGTCGTTGCCTCTTTTGTGGTCAACAGCATGCTTATGTTCTCGAATGCGGACTTTGAACTTTCGGCGAGTTTGTCCAATATATACTGCGGGGCAATCTTTACAGGGGATTTGGTAGATCCCCGATTTTAAAACTAACAATATAGTTTGGTACACAAAAGGGGGAACAAATATTCATGAAAAATTTCACCGGTGTTTTAAAACTAGGGATACAATTCTATTTACAAGATGGGGGACAATAGTTTTAACAAAGAGGTAAAATTAAAAATATCTTAAAACTAGGAATACGGAATACAACTTTGATTTTTTTTATCGGAGACTTATGCTTGGTTGAGATATTCAGAGGGGGCATTATTTCCAAAATCGGTGTAGAAGCAGTTGTATCAAGGACAGGGGAGAGAAGATGGTGACCGGGAGAGAAGAGCAAAACTTGCAACTTTTGGCCAAACGGGAGATCAGCGAAACCAATCAGCGCCTCAGTCCAGTAGGTCGGATTGGCGGATGGTATTCTTCGGACCCGCGGGGAATCCTTCAAAAGTCATCGGACCTCGAGTCGCTCTCGGTTCAGTTTCCGCAGTGGTAAGGGCGACGGCGGTTACACAGTGGCAGTCTGGAGCTCATCGGTTGCACACGGCAGGAGGAAACTTCTAAAAACGAGAAATAAAAAGAGAAGGGCTAAATTGGGATATTTATCGTTTTTATGAAAGTATAAATAAGGGACATATAGGGGAAATCACGATTTGCCAGCATATCTCGGACTGGGACATTGGGTGGTCTACCTCGGGCCCGAAGGGAATCCTTTAACTGAGACCTGGCGTCCAAATACCCGGCGCATACCCAGACAACGTGCTCGATGTCGTGATAGCCCTCGTCACAAGCGCACAGACTACTCTCCGCAAGCCCAATACGCCGCAAATGCGCATCTAAGGTGTAGTGGTTGGACATAAGTCGGGACATTACACGAATAAAATCCCGACCCACATCCATCCCCCTGAAATAGAAGTAGCCCAGTAACACCAGTCGATATAGGAAACATAAGAGAGGAGCATGAACAACCTGCACTGAACGAATCAGGAAGGAAATACGGTCGCGAACTACTTGGGAATAGAAACATGAGATTCGGGAGTAGAAATGATAGAATACTAATTAATAAATGGCCTTTCAGGTATAGTGGGGATCCACAAGGTATGGCGGTAGAAGAGTTTGTCAAACGGGTTGACGTATTAGCGAAGAATAGCAAAGTATCCGATGTAGAGTTGTTAAGTAAGGCCAATTTTCTATTCAAACCGGAATCAGCAGCTGAAATTTGGTATTATACATTCTCGCAAAAGTTTACATCGTGGCAAGTATTGAAATACCACTTACGTTTGAGGTTTGAGGTACCATATAAAGATAAGGTTGTTGAAAGACAAATTAGGGACAGAAAGCAACTACCCAGTGAAACTTTCGTAGCGTATATGGGGAAAATTAAGCGATTATGTCAACAAATGTCTAAACCCATAGATGAGAGGGCGAAGCTAGATATCTTACTAGAAAACATGCGAGAATGACAATACTAGAAGAGAGGTAAAACCCGATGTGGGATCTACATGCGATAATGAACCTGTGAATCATTTGGAGAACAACGTACTTTGTTGGAACTGTCAACAATTCGGTCATTACTGGAGAGATTGCACGAAAAACAAGCGACTATTTTGCCATATTTGCGGGAGACATGACGTGGTGGTAGCGAATTGCCCCGGAAGCCACCGTCAATCTAGGTTTTCCAATCCAAAAAATGGGAATCAGGTAGGACTGTAGGGAGTACCCTACAATAAACATACACGAGAATCGATGTCCACATGTAACAGTTTCGATCGTGGGGACAACAGTTGAGGGTATTATCAGCGACCCAACAATCGTAGAAAGGCATAACTTTACAATGAAGCCTACAAACTAGCGAATACGTACAGCAGACGGGACATCACACGATTGTTTGAGCATACCGTTTACATTTAGGGGAACAACCAAGATTATTCAAACTTTATTCGTGCCAAAAATTGCAAAGAATCTAATCCTTGGAAATGAGTTTTGGAAAGCATTTAGGATAACACCCGCGATTGAAGAAAATGGTCGGTGGAGTAGGGTGGAAGTGAATAACCTGATGAAAAAACCGAGTTCAATAAATTTCATCGAAAATTATTTCGCAGAGCAAGCAGTAGAAATAAATCTGGTTTTAGAGCCCGGCGAGGACAAGATCGTGCCCACAAAATTGGAAGAAGACGTGAGCCTGGAATTACCAGCATTGGAAATCCCAAGGAATATAGAGTCTAGGGAAATTGAAACGGAACATGCACTTACGGATATACAAAAAATGAACTGCTGGAAATAGTAGAAATACTAAAGGGAGAGGGACCACTAGGACGTACAAAGTTATTGGAACATAGGATTGAAATAATGAAGGGACAGAAACCGAAGAAAGCTCCCAGATATAGGTGGTCTCCAGCAATACAGAAAGAGATGGAAAAGGAAATTAAAAGGATGAAAGAGCTTTTTTTATTCATTTCGTTTATTTGATAGGCACAAATGCGTTAGCTTGGCGGTGCCAAATTCTTTTGTTTTTACATTTTGGATATTTTAAAACTAGGAGGCTACAATGTTGAAATATTTTTTTTTATGAAAGAGAAAAATTTTACAGCTATCTTAAGACTAGAAATAAGATTCTATATACAAGAGAGGGGGCAAAAATTTTTTTTCATGAAAAATTTTAAAATAAGGAATTCAATAGTAATAGTTTTTAGGAAATATTTACAGTTATCTTAAAACAACTTGTTTTTGGGGGGTTGTGCCAACGTAAGGACTCGATTCACACTCACAAAAACGCGACGCGAGACAGGACACAACACTTATTGTCCTTACTAACTTTAAAAAAGGATTAAAAATTACCTTTTTGTCGACCGGTTTCGGGCTCGATGTTGCCCATCTACAGGACGATGTCCGACTGATTACTGGATGACACATACAATCATACTGCGTGCAGTACTCGTCGAGAAGAGAGTTAAAAAAACACAAAAATTTACTGAATTTTCAGGTTTGTCAAGTGGAAAAGGGGTTCATAAGCACGTGTTCAGCATTGGCTATGTACATTGATTCCCATGCGTTCAGGTGTGCAGCTTTCCGTACAGTTTTCACGAGTTTCGCACTGTCCCAGTCTATGGTGTGATTGTGGGCTATAGTGTGTGCTGCCACACTGGAGTCGTTGCCTCTTTTGTGGTCAACAGCATGCTTATGTTCTCGAATGCGGACTTTGAACTTTCGGCGAGTTTGTCCAATATATACTGCGGGGCAATCTTTACAGGGGATTTGGTAGATCCCCGATTTTAAAACTAACAATATAGTTTGGTACACAAAAGGGGGAACAAATATTCATGAAAAATTTCACCGGTGTTTTAAAACTAGGGATACAATTCTATTTACAAGATGGGGGACAATAGTTTTAACAAAGAGGTAAAATTAAAAATATCTTAAAACTAGGAATACGGAATACAAATTTGATTTTTTTTATCGGAGACTTATGCTTGGTTAAGATATTCAGAGGGGGGATTATTTCCAAAATCGGTGTAGAAGCAGTTGTATCAAGGACAGGGGAGAGAAGATGGTGACCGGGAGAGAAGAGCAAAACTTGCAACTTTTGGCCAAACGGGAGATCAGTGAAACCAATCAGCGCCTCAGTCCAGTAGGTCGGATTGGCGAATGGTATTCTTCGGACCCGCGGGGAATCCTTCAAAAGTCATCGGACCTCAAGTCGCTCTTGGTTCAGTTTCCGCAGTGGTAAGGGCGACGGCGGTTACACAGTGGCAGTCTCGAGCTCATCGGTTGCACACGGCAGGAGGAAACTTCTAAAAACGAGAAATAAAAAGAGAGGGGCTAAATTGGGATATTTATCGTTTTTATGAAAGTATAAATAAGGGACATATAGGGGAAATCACGATTTGCCAGCATATCTCGGACTGGGACATTGGGTGGTCTACCTCGGGCCCGAAGGGAATCCTTTAACTGAGACCTGGCGTCCAAATACCCGGCGCATACCCAGACAACGTGCTCGATGTCGTGATAGCCCTCGTCACAAGCGCACAGACTACTCTCCGCAAGCCCAATACGCCGCAAATGCGCATCTAAGGTGTAGTGGTTGGACATAAGTCGGGACATTACACGAATAAAATCCCGACCCACATCCATCCCCCTGAACCAAGGCTTCGTTGATACCTTTGGGATAATGAAATGTAGCCATCGTCCAAGTTCACCATTGCTCCACGAGGTTTGCCAGCTGTTGAGTGTCCTCTGTCGACAAATACTAAAAAATTCGTTGAAGCAGATTGGTCTTTCGTATATGTCACCATTTAATGTGCCCACCTTTGCTAATGAGTCGGTCTTTTCATTGCCCGGGATAGAGCAATGAGAGGGGACCCAAACAAAGGTAATCTGGTAAGATTTTTCAGATAACGTACACAACGACTCCCGTATCTTCCCCAGGAAATATGGGAATTGCTTTTTGGGCTTCATCGAACGAAGAGCCTCGATAGAGCTGAGGCTGTCCGAAATGATGAAGTAGTGATCTGTGGGCAGAGTGTCGATGATCCCAAGGGTGTACTGAATTGCAGCTAACTCTGCGACGTAAACTGAAGCGGGATCATTGAGCTTGAATGAAGCGGTGATAGTATTGTTGAAGATACCGAAGCCAGTGGACCCATCGAGATTTGATCCGTCAGTGTAGAACATTTTGTCACAGTCGACTTCTCGGAATTTATTATAAAATATATTGGGGATCACTTGCGGGCGCATATGGTCCGGGATTCCCCGAATCTCTTCCTTCATGGATGTATCGAAAAATACAGTTGAATCAGAAGTATCTAAGCGATGAGCACGGTTGACGTTATACGTAGATGAATTGATGTTCTGAGCCATGTAATCGAAGTACAAGGACATGAATCGGGTCTGAGAATTAAGCTCGACAAGCCTTTCGCAATTTGCAATCACCAACGGGTTCAGAATGTCGCATCGGATGAGCAATCGATATGAGAGTTCCCAAAATCGATTTTTTAGCGGAAGAACGCCCGCCAGCACTTCGAGACTCATCGTATGGGTCGAGTGCATGCAACCCAAGGCAATGCGCAAGCAACGATACTGGATTCTCTCCAGTTTGATGAAGTGTATGTTCGCAGCGGAGCGGAAACAGAAACACCCGTACTCCATCACCGACAATATCGTTGTTTGGTACAACCTGATCAGGTCGCCTGGGTGAGCACCCCACCATGTTCCAGTTATTGTTCGGAGAAAATTGATCCTTTGTTGGCATTTCTGTTTCAGATACCTAATGTGACATCCCCAGGTACCTTTAGAGTCGAACCAGACCCCGAGATATTTAAATGTGAAAACCTGGTTGATCGTTGCACCCATTAATAGAAGCTGGAGTTGCGCCGGCTCACGCTTCCTAGAAAAAACAACCAACTCAGTTTTCTCCGTGGAGAACTCAATACCCGGCTGAAGAGCCCAAGCAGACAAATTGTCCAAGGTGTTTTGTAATGGTCCTTGTAAGTCGGCAGCTTTGGGTCCTGTAACAGAGACCACACCGTCGTCTGCAAGTTGCCTTAGCGTGCATGAATTGGCAAGACAATCGTCAATGTCATTCACGTAAAAATTGTAGAGTAGGGGACTTAGACATGAGCCCTGGGGAAGACCCATGTAGCTAAATCGCGATGTTGTTAAATCGCCATGCGAAAAGTGCATGTGCTTTTCAGACAACAGGTTTAGCAAAAAGTTATTTAAAATTGGCGAAAGACCATGCTGGTGCAGCTTCTCTGACAGAAGGTTGATAGAAACTGAGTCAAAAGCCCCCTTAATATCCAAGAAGACTGATGCCATCTGCTCTTTGTTAGCATAGGCCATTTGGATTTCTGTAGAAAGCAACGCAAGGCAATCGTTTGTCCCTTTGCCTTTGCGGAAGCCAAATTGTGTATCTGACAGTAAGCCATTTGCTTCGACCCAATTGTCGAGGCGAAACAAGATCATTTTCTCGAATAACTTCCGGATGCAGGATATCATTGCAATCGGTCGATACGAGTTGTGGTCGGAGGCTGGTTTTCCTGGTCTTTGGATGGCGATGACACTCACTTGTCTCCAATCATGTGGGACAATGTTACCCTCAAGAAACTTGTTAAATAAATTCAACAAGCGCCTTTTTGCAGTGTCAGGAAGATTCTTCAGCAAGTTGAATTTGTCTAACCCTGGGGCGTTATTGTTGCATGATAAGATAGTAAGTGAGAACTCCACCATCGAAAACGGTGTTTCGTTCGCGGTATCGTGAGGAGATGCGGCGCGGCACGTTTTCTGTACCGGGACAGAGTCCGGACAGATTTTCTTGGCGAAAGCGAATATCCAACGGTTTGAATATTCCACGTTCTCGTTGGTACTATTACGGTTACGCATACGTCGGGCCGTACCCCAAAGAGTGCTCATCGCTGTTTCTCTCGTTAACCCGTCGACGAACCGGCGCCAATAACTGCGTTTTTTGGCTTTCATTAGACTCTTCATTCGCCTTTCTAACGACGCGTACTGTTGATAGCTAGCGGGTAACCCGTCTTCCCGGAAGGCCTTATATGCAGTGGACTTTTCCGCGTACAGCTCTGAGCACTCTTTATCCCACCACAGGGTGGGAGACCGTCCATGGGTATTCGCGCTGGGTACTGGTTTAGTCTAAGCTTGATTCGCACTGTCCAGAATCAATCCAGCCAAAAACCTGTACTCTTCCTCCGGAGGAAGTTCTTGAGTGGATTCGATTTTAACGGATATCACGGTCGCGTAACTCTTCCAATCAATGTTCCGTGTGAGGTCATACGAGACATTGATTATTTCCGATGGTCCTGAACTGTTAGCAATTGAAATCACGATAGGCAAATGATCGCTACCGTGGGGATCAGGGATCACATTCCACATGCAATCTAACTGTAGCGAGGTCGAGCAAAGCGATAAATCCAACGCGCTTGCGCGTGCTGGTGGTGTAGGAATCCGCGTCATTTCTCCCGTGTTTAAGATGGTCATGTTGAAATTATCGCAAAGATCTTGGATTAATGTTGATCTATTATCATCATGAAGACAGCCCCATACCGTACCGTGCGAGTTAAAGTCTCCCAGAACTAGCCGCGGTGCCGGTAAGGATTCCGTGATATTACAAAGCGTTCGGTGCCCTACCGAGGCTCTAGGAGGGATGTAGATGGAAGCAATACAAAGGTCTTTACGTTTGATTAAAACTTGACAAGCGACAATTTCAATGCCTGGTGTCGATGGGAGGTTAATTCGGTTGAAAAAATAGCACTTTTTGATCCCCAAAAGTACTCCTCCATAGGGGTTTTCTCGATCCAGACGAATTATATTAAAATCATGGAAGTTGAGATTTATATCGGAAGTTAACCAAGTTTCACATAATGCGAAAGCATCACATTTTAAACTATTTAGTAAAAATTTAAAGGAATCGATTTTCGGGAGGATACTTCTGCTGTTCCACTGTAGAACAGTGATCGAATCGGTGACCTCGTTCGATGACTTAGCCATCGAAGGATACGATCGCTGCAAGGAGGGGCCATTTAGTAGTCAACTGCTTCAAAAATGTTTGCACTATAGGGAGAAAACGTATCAGAAGGATTTTAAGAGGATCAGTAACATTGAAAGCTGTGAAAATTAAGTCCACTATGTCAGAAAATTTCATTAGTCCGTTACTGGACTGAGTATCTGTTTGAAAAACGGGGACACTTGGGGTTTTTGGTGTCCCTGGAAGTGGTGGGTACTCCTTGTTAGAATTGATATTTCCAAGTCCTGGAGCAAATTGCTTCGGCTTTTGTGCATCACTTCCGTTGGATTTATTGGTTGTAGATGGCGCACTCTGAGTGGACGACACCTTGGCACCCTTACGAGGCAATGTAGGGGAGGCTGGATTTCTCCTCTTCCTGGATTCCCCTGGGTTAACCAATGATGTTCCCTCTTGTGGGTCGTCAGATTCTTGCTCAACGCCAGCCAAAAGAGCAAAGGAATTTTCGGAAGGGACAGATGGCGAAGCATTCTTTAGCATTTCTGCATAAGAGTGCCTCGAGCGATCCTTAAGGGAGCGCTTAATTTTATCCCCGCGCTGCTTGTACGCCGGGCACGACTTAAGAGCATGCGGAGGGCCCCCGCAGTAAATACACTTCTCAGTTTCTCCACCGCAAGCGTCATCCTCATGCTCTCCCACGCATTTGCCGCACCGTTTTTTATTGCCACAATAGGTGGCTGTGTGGCAGTTGCTTGCAATTGCTGCAGTTCATTACCCGCGGTACAAACAGGCGAACAGGTGAGCGAACCTTATCCAGGAGGACATAGTTGGGAAGAGCAGATCCGGAGAAAGTCACCCGAATCGAGTCTAACGGAGAATAAGTTGTCTTATCATCTTCAGTTTTTGCGGAATACAATTGCTTGCATTCCAGAATCTTCACCTTTTGAAGTGAAGGGTCCTTAAAGCAGCCAACCCCGTACTTCAACAGGTCTTCGCACTTTAGACCCGGTTCGGCGACGACCCCATCGATCTCTACAATTCTACAAGGCACATACACTTTGAATTGCTTCGTAAAACGCTCGCTTCGAGCAATCTGGTTTGCCTGGTCGAGGTCATTTACTATAACGCGTATCTTATTAGCTCGAACACGTGTTATCTGAGCTACGGACGGGTAGTTAGCAGTCAGCTCCCGTGATATTTCTAGAATATTGGGCGATTTCGTGTTGGGCCGGAAATACACCACCCAGGGTCCATTTGAACTGGCTGGGTATGTTTTAATACGGGGAGGACTGGGGGAATCAGGGGAGGGAGTAATTTCGGGTTTATCCGGTAAATCCATGGGAATATCATTCCCATCCACTGTTACTTCGCCCTCGGCCATTTAGGCACGAGAATAACACGTGGTGTAAACGAGAGATGAAACTTCTATTCAGGGGAAAGGGAGCAGTAGAGACCGATCGGGGAAAGGGAAATGAAAGAAAAAAAAATACTTAGCTTATATAGCGGCGATTCCGGCTATTCTGGTATTCACTTCACCAGCCTGGGTACCGGCGAACAAAGACTGGCTCAAACAATGGTTGACCATCACTGACAATATTTATTCTTATTCACTTTATGCACAGCACCAGAAAACGAACTGCTTCGATCGAGAGCTCGGAGGGTTATGATGAAAGAGCTTGATGTAATCGAAGAGTCAGAATCAGACTGGTGTAATCCATTACTGCCTGTAAAGAAATCTTCGGGTGAATGGAGGTTATGCCTGCATTGCTGAAGAGTGAACGAGGTGACAAAGAAAGAGGCGTACTCCTTTTCGGACATGCACGGAATTTTGGACAGAATTGAAAGCGATAAATATTTCTCCATTATTGACTTGTCGAAAGCATACTGGCAAATTCCGCTAGCACAAGAAAGCAGAGATTACACGTCTTTTAGAGCAGAAAAATCCTTATACCGATTCAAAGTTATGCCGTTTGGATTAACAGGAGCTCCAATCACTCAGACAAAATAAATGAATAAAGTTTTAGGCTATGATTTGGACCGAAGAAGCTGAAAAAACATTTAGTACGGTAAAAGGCATTCTTACGTCACCTACAGTATTGGCGAATCCCGATTTTAATGTCCAATTCGTGATTGAATCAGATGCATCACTAGTCGCGGCAGATGCAGTCCTGGTACAGTATCAGGAGAATATTCCACACCCGATCGCATTCTTCTCGAAAAAGTTTTCGCCTACACAGCAGAAATACTCGGCAACGGAATGCGAGTGTCTTGCGGTGATCCTGGCAATAGAAAAATTTCGCAATTCAGGGTAGTCACGGATGCACAATCCTTAATCCTTGGCTTAATCAGGTGAGCGTTGTAGGTAATTCCGCAAGGCTAGTCCGTTGGGCTTTAAAACTGCAGCAGCATAATATGATTCTGGAATATAGGAAAGGGAAGTTAAATATTGTAGCAGAAGCATTATCTAGAGCGGTGACGGAAACAGATGTACTTACTGTTGACTTGGACTTGGAGAAGCTGAAGAAAAACATCGCCGCAGATGGTGTTAAATACAAGGATTTCAGAGTAATTCGTGGTAATTTGTATAAGTACATTCCGAGTTCGAATCCAACAGATCCACTATTTGAGTGGAAATATGTTCCGCCAAAGGCTGATCGCATTAATATTCTGGAATCAGAACACAATATCGCCCATTTCGGCTTCTTCAAAACGCTGAAGCGTATGCAGGAACAATATTATTGGCCAGGAATGTCCGTTGAGGTGAAAAGGTTCTGTCGAGGATGTGACACGTGTAAAATCTCGAAACACCCAAATGCGACACGTATTCCACCAATAGGCAAGACGTATCTATCGAGTTCATGGGACCATTTTCCAGGTCCAAGAAAGGCAACACGGTGTTATTTGCCGTCACAGATCACATTTGGAAGTTCGTCATCATACAGCCAATGAGAGATGCAAGTAGTAACGTATCAGAAGGATTTTAAGAGGATCAGTAACATTGAAAGCTGTGAAAATTAAGTCCACTATGTCAGAAAATTTCATTAGTCCGTTACTGGACTGAGTATCTGTTTGAAAAACGGGGACACTTGGGGTTTTTGGTGTCCCTGGAAGTGGTGGGTACTCCTTGTTAGAATTGATATTTCCAAGTCCTGGAGCAAATTGCTTCGGCTTTTGTGCATCACTTCCGTTGGATTTATTGGTTGTAGATGGCGCACTCTGAGTGGACGACACCTTGGCACCCTTACGAGGCAATGTAGGGGAGGCTGGATTTCTCCTCTTCCTGGATTCCCCTGGGTTAACCAATGATGTTCCCTCTTGTGGGTCGTCAGATTCTTGCTCAACGCCAGCCAAAAGAGCAAAGGAATTTTCGGAAGGGACAGATGGCGAAGCATTCTTTAGCATTTCTGCATAAGAGTGCCTCGAGCGATCCTTAAGGGAGCGCTTAATTTTATCCCCGCGCTGCTTGTACGCCGGGCACGACTTAAGAGCATGCGGAGGGCCCCCGCAGTAAATACACTTCTCAGTTTCTCCACCGCAAGCGTCATCCTCATGCTCTCCCACGCATTTGCCGCACCGTTTTTTATTGCCACAATAGGTGGCTGTGTGGCAGTTGCTTGCAATTGCTGCAGTTCATTACCCGCGGTACAAACAGGCGAACAGGTGAGCGAACCTTATCCAGGAGGACATAGTTGGGAAGAGCAGATCCGGAGAAAGTCACCCGAATCGAGTCTAACGGAGAATAAGTTGTCTTATCATCTTCAGTTTTTGCGGAATACAATTGCTTGCATTCCAGAATCTTCACCTTTTGAAGTGAAGGGTCCTTAAAGCAGCCAACCCCGTACTTCAACAGGTCTTCGCACTTTAGACCCGGTTCGGCGACGACCCCATCGATCTCTACAATTCTACAAGGCACATACACTTTGAATTGCTTCGTAAAACGCTCGCTTCGAGCAATCTGGTTTGCCTGGTCGAGGTCATTTACTATAACGCGTATCTTATTAGCTCGAACACGTGTTATCTGAGCTACGGACGGGTAGTTAGCAGTCAGCTCCCGTGATATTTCTAGAATATTGGGCGATTTCGTGTTGGGCCGGAAATACACCACCCAGGGTCCATTTGAACTGGCTGGGTATGTTTTAATACGGGGAGGACTGGGGGAATCAGGGGAGGGAGTAATTTCGGGTTTATCCGGTAAATCCATGGGAATATCATTCCCATCCACTGTTACTTCGCCCTCGGCCATTTAGGCACGAGAATAACACGTGGTGTAAACGAGAGATGAAACTTCTATTCAGGGGAAAGGGAGCAGTAGAGACCGATCGGGGAAAGGGAAATGAAAGAAAAAAAAATACTTAGCTTATATAGCGGCGATTCCGGCTATTCTGGTATTCACTTCACCAGCCTGGGTACCGGCGAACAAAGACTGGCTCAAACAATGGTTGACCATCACTGACAATATTTATTCTTATTCACTTTATGCACAGCACCAGAAAACGAACTGCTTCGATCGAGAGCTCGGAGGGTTATGATGAAAGAGCTTGATGTAATCGAAGAGTCAGAATCAGACTGGTGTAATCCATTACTGCCTGTAAAGAAATCTTCGGGTGAATGGAGGTTATGCCTGCATTGCTGAAGAGTGAACGAGGTGACAAAGAAAGAGGCGTACTCCTTTTCGGACATGCACGGAATTTTGGACAGAATTGAAAGCGATAAATATTTCTCCATTATTGACTTGTCGAAAGCATACTGGCAAATTCCGCTAGCACAAGAAAGCAGAGATTACACGTCTTTTAGAGCAGAAAAATCCTTATACCGATTCAAAGTTATGCCGTTTGGATTAACAGGAGCTCCAATCACTCAGACAAAATAAATGAATAAAGTTTTAGGCTATGATTTGGACCGAAGAAGCTGAAAAAACATTTAGTACGGTAAAAGGCATTCTTACGTCACCTACAGTATTGGCGAATCCCGATTTTAATGTCCAATTCGTGATTGAATCAGATGCATCACTAGTCGCGGCAGATGCAGTCCTGGTACAGTATCAGGAGAATATTCCACACCCGATCGCATTCTTCTCGAAAAAGTTTTCGCCTACACAGCAGAAATACTCGGCAACGGAATGCGAGTGTCTTGCGGTGATCCTGGCAATAGAAAAATTTCGCAATTCAGGGTAGTCACGGATGCACAATCCTTAATCCTTGGCTTAATCAGGTGAGCGTTGTAGGTAATTCCGCAAGGCTAGTCCGTTGGGCTTTAAAACTGCAGCAGCATAATATGATTCTGGAATATAGGAAAGGGAAGTTAAATATTGTAGCAGAAGCATTATCTAGAGCGGTGACGGAAACAGATGTACTTACTGTTGACTTGGACTTGGAGAAGCTGAAGAAAAACATCGCCGCAGATGGTGTTAAATACAAGGATTTCAGAGTAATTCGTGGTAATTTGTATAAGTACATTCCGAGTTCGAATCCAACAGATCCACTATTTGAGTGGAAATATGTTCCGCCAAAGGCTGATCGCATTAATATTCTGGAATCAGAACACAATATCGCCCATTTCGGCTTCTTCAAAACGCTGAAGCGTATGCAGGAACAATATTATTGGCCAGGAATGTCCGTTGAGGTGAAAAGGTTCTGTCGAGGATGTGACACGTGTAAAATCTCGAAACACCCAAATGCGACACGTATTCCACCAATAGGCAAGACGTATCTATCGAGTTCATGGGACCATTTTCCAGGTCCAAGAAAGGCAACACGGTGTTATTTGCCGTCACAGATCACATTTGGAAGTTCGTCATCATACAGCCAATGAGAGATGCAAGTAGTAACGTATCAGAAGGATTTTAAGAGGATCAGTAACATTGAAAGCTGTGAAAATTAAGTCCACTATGTCAGAAAATTTCATTAGTCCGTTACTGGACTGAGTATCTGTTTGAAAAACGGGGACACTTGGGGTTTTTGGTGTCCCTGGAAGTGGTGGGTACTCCTTGTTAGAATTGATATTTCCAAGTCCTGGAGCAAATTGCTTCGGCTTTTGTGCATCACTTCCGTTGGATTTATTGGTTGTAGATGGCGCACTCTGAGTGGACGACACCTTGGCACCCTTACGAGGCAATGTAGGGGAGGCTGGATTTCTCCTCTTCCTGGATTCCCCTGGGTTAACCAATGATGTTCCCTCTTGTGGGTCGTCAGATTCTTGCTCAACGCCAGCCAAAAGAGCAAAGGAATTTTCGGAAGGGACAGATGGCGAAGCATTCTTTAGCATTTCTGCATAAGAGTGCCTCGAGCGATCCTTAAGGGAGCGCTTAATTTTATCCCCGCGCTGCTTGTACGCCGGGCACGACTTAAGAGCATGCGGAGGGCCCCCGCAGTAAATACACTTCTCAGTTTCTCCACCGCAAGCGTCATCCTCATGCTCTCCCACGCATTTGCCGCACCGTTTTTTATTGCCACAATAGGTGGCTGTGTGGCAGTTGCTTGCAATTGCTGCAGTTCATTACCCGCGGTACAAACAGGCGAACAGGTGAGCGAACCTTATCCAGGAGGACATAGTTGGGAAGAGCAGATCCGGAGAAAGTCACCCGAATCGAGTCTAACGGAGAATAAGTTGTCTTATCATCTTCAGTTTTTGCGGAATACAATTGCTTGCATTCCAGAATCTTCACCTTTTGAAGTGAAGGGTCCTTAAAGCAGCCAACCCCGTACTTCAACAGGTCTTCGCACTTTAGACCCGGTTCGGCGACGACCCCATCGATCTCTACAATTCTACAAGGCACATACACTTTGAATTGCTTCGTAAAACGCTCGCTTCGAGCAATCTGGTTTGCCTGGTCGAGGTCATTTACTATAACGCGTATCTTATTAGCTCGAACACGTGTTATCTGAGCTACGGACGGGTAGTTAGCAGTCAGCTCCCGTGATATTTCTAGAATATTGGGCGATTTCGTGTTGGGCCGGAAATACACCACCCAGGATCCATTTGAACTGGCTGGGTATGTTTTAATACGGGGAGGACTGGGGGAATCAGGGGAGGGAGTAATTTCGGGTTTATCCGGTAAATCCATGGGAATATCATTCCCATCCACTGTTACTTCGCCCTCGGCCATTTAGGCACGAGAATAACACGTGGTGTAAACGAGAGATGAAACTTCTATTCAGGGGAAAGGGAGCAGTAGAGACCGATCGGGGAAAGGGAAATGAAAGAAAAAAAATACTTAGCTTATATAGCGGCGATTCCGGCTATTCTGGTATTCACTTCACCAGCCTGGGTACCGGCGAACAAAGACTGGCTCAAACAATGGTTGACCATCACTGACAATATTTATTCTTATTCACTTTATGCACAGCACCAGAAAACGAACTGCTTCGATCGAGAGCTCGGAGGGTTATGATGAAAGAGCTTGATGTAATCGAAGAGTCAGAATCAGGTGTAATCCATTACTGCCTGTAAAGAAATCTTCGGGTGAATGGAGGTTATGCCTGCATTGCTGAAGAGTGAACGAGGTGACAAAGAAAGAGGCGTACTCCTTTTCGGACATGCACGGAATTTTGGACAGAATTGAAAGCGATAAATATTTCTCCATTATTGACTTGTCGAAAGCATACTGGCAAATTCCGCTAGCACAAGAAAGCAGAGATTACACGTCTTTTAGAGCAGAAAAATCCTTATACCGATTCAAAGTTATGCCGTTTGGATTAACAGGAGCTCCAATCACTCAGACAAAATAAATGAATAAAGTTTTAGGCTATGATTTGGACCGAAGAAGCTGAAAAAACATTTAGTACGGTAAAAGGCATTCTTACGTCACCTACAGTATTGGCGAATCCCGATTTTAATGTCCAATTCGTGATTGAATCAGATGCATCACTAGTCGCGGCAGATGCAGTCCTGGTACAGTATCAGGAGAATATTCCACACCCGATCGCATTCTTCTCGAAAAAGTTTTCGCCTACACAGCAGAAATACTCGGCAACGGAATGCGAGTGTCTTGCGGTGATCCTGGCAATAGAAAAATTTCGCAATTCAGGGTAGTCACGGATGCACAATCCTTAATCCTTGGCTTAATCAGGTGAGCGTTGTAAGTAATTCCGCAAGGCTAGTCCGTTGGGCTTTAAAACTGCAGCAGCATAATATGATTCTGGAATATAGGAAAAGGAAGTTAAATATTGTAGCAGAAGCATTATCTAGAGCGGTGACGGAAACAGATGTACTTACTGTTGACTTGGACTTGGAGAAGCTGAAGAAAAACATCGCCGCAGATGGTGTTAAATACAAGGATTTCAGAGTAATTCGTGGTAATTTGTATAAGTACATTCCGAGTTCGGATCCAACAGATCCACTATTTGAGTGGAAATATGTTCCGCCAAAGGCTGATCGCATTAATATTCTGGAATCAGAACACAATATCGCCCATTTCGGCTTCTTCAAAACGCTGAAGCGTATGCAGGAACAATATTATTGGCCAGGAATGTCCGTTGAGGTGAAAAGGTTCTGTCGAGGATGTGACACGTGTAAAATCTCGAAACACCCAAATGCGACACGTATTCCACCAATAGGCAAGACGTATCTATCGAGTTCATGGGACCATTTTCCAGGTCCAAGAAAGGCAACACGGTGTTATTTGCCGTCACAGATCACATTTGGAAGTTCGTCATCATACAGCCAATGAGAGATGCAAGTAGTAACTTTCCTAGAATTGATGATCTTTTTGTTGTTCGGAGTGCCCGAGATCATAATCTCCGATAATGGTCCGCAATTTAAATCAGCCACGTTCAACGGACTGATAAAAAGTACAGGATCAATCATTGAAAAAACCAGCAAATAATCCAACGGAACGTGTGAATCGGGTAATCGTTGCAGCAATCCGGTCGTACTTGAAAGGCGGAGAACAAAAAGAATGGGATGAAAACTTACAAAAAGTTGCTATCACGGTAGAAACTATATCAGCTCTGGTGAAGAGTATTCAAGGATCAGGGAACAAGGTGAGGTATTAAACTACGAACCAGGGAAACTAAATGAGAAAATGAAAGGCATTTTTGAAAAAGTTAAAGAGAATTTGAAGAAGGCTTACGAAAAATATGGGAAATACTACAAACTCCGATGCAAAGCATCAAGAGTTCGAAATTGGGGAAACGGTACTCAAGAAAAATCACTTCCTTTCTAATAAAGCTAAAGGTTTTAGCGCAAAGCTGGCAGACACCTATTCCGAAGCAAAAACAATGTCAAAACTGGGATCTAATTGCTATGAATTAGAAGACCATTCAAGGAAAAAATTTGGAGTATTCAGGGCAGCTGACTTACAGCATAAATAAAAATAATGCACTGTTAACTCGCCGAAGAGTTCGATAATAATCTTTGGCCTTGAAAAAACGATTTCAAGCTATGTAGATATACAACCAATAAAAAAACACAAAACAACGTTTTGGATAGCCAGAAGGCATGGAAGGGTATTGGAAGTAAGAAAAAAACGCTGCAATAACAAAAAAAAACACTTTCGTTGCACAAACGCTATCCATTACCGTATGCAATTTTGGTACTTGTTACCTGATTAATTTAACACTCATGATCATAGTTTGTTTACATTTGGGGTGTGGGTAGATAACGTAGACAGGAGTTTAAAAATAGTCCAATGGTCCACCACTATGGTGTGGGCAAGTTTGACGTGGTATTTGTGACAAGTAGGTGGTTAAATAAAATGGGAGAAAACTACGTTTTCACTATAGAACCACTTTTGCACGTTATAAAAGAATAATATTAGACGAAATCACTGACTTACCAGCGCGAATACAAAGGAAAATAATTCCAATTTAGTTTTGTCCAGAAGGGAATTAAGGAAACAAAAACAAACTTTACACTTAACACAATTAACCGATAGCGATCAGAATTCATAACCGTAAACATTTCACCACGATATAAAAACATAGAACTATCTGCTGATTTAATATATCGGTAGCATAGCAGAAATACCCGTAGATTAATTGTTTTTCTAGCGTAATCTCGTTAACACGCACTGTACGAGGTTAATTCGCGACGAGGACTGACATTTGTACGTCAATTCGAGTTGTCGGTAAAGTAGACATATCACTTACAGTATATGCTGTAAATCAAGATAGGGTATAAACAGAAATTGTTGGGATCACTATTTCATTAGGGAAAGATGTAAAGATCATACGTAATTTATGGATGAAGGAGAAATTTAGGTAGCAAGATATTGATTCGGGTATGTTGAATCTATCTTTTGGACAGTAAGTAAAAGTAAACCTCACTTGTCGTAAAGTGAAGTAAAAATATAAATCTTTATTACATCTATTATCGCATGGCCTACTCGGTTTTCTATTCATAGACACTACATTTCCACTCATTCTCCATAGTCCTGTATGGCGGCCAAAGTATAGTCCTTTAGATGTTCCGGACGCCTCGCTTCTCGACGCGGTCTTTCATCAATTTGCTTTTTGGTATGCTTATTCTTATCATCTACAGTAGACGTTTTTATATGTTTGAAGTGAGAAACATTTCGGTGAAGAATTCGGTCATTCTTTAGTAGACTGTAGTGTTACATCAGGACCAGATCTCTCTAAAACCACCAATTCTTCAGGGCAGAAATTGCTAGAAAGTTTAGACTCTTTAGTTGTTCGTTTCGCCACTACTACATCACCCTCTTGCACAGGGTTTGGTTTGGCATGTCTCCGATTGTCATTGCATTCTGCTCCTTTTAGTTTTCGCTCGTGATCCCTGTCTCTCATTTCTTCGTCCATTTTCATTCTGCTAGTAAAAATGCTAGGTACCCAAGTAGCAATTAAAACATGTGAAGAAATCAAAATTAGCGAAAGATGTTTTGTAGAGGGCGTATATGCGGTTTTTATGTTTAACAAGTTCGAATTGTTTCAGACAAATAAGATACAACATGTATTTGTCCTACTGCGGTATTTGTCAAGGAATCTGAAACAAATCAATATTATGTTCCACAGTGATACCACAATAATCTTTAAAAACCAAGTTGCGCTGGTACCATTTTTTTCATTTGATTCATGTTTTTATTTGAGTTTATTGTACCTACTGCTTGTAGAACATTCGGATCAAGTGATTTCGTTCAACGATACTACATAAGAGCATATTGAACACATATTACATAGGGTGACCATATCAGACGAGTAAAAAACCAGGACAGCCGAAAGGGTACTGCTTCCCCCCGTTACCTCTCAATCGACATTGCCTTTTCCGCATGTTTTCGGCAGTTAAAAAGTTCTGGGGTCTGGCAGGCGGAGCTTGGACAATAAAAAAGTTATGGGAGTCTGGGAGGAAGAGCCCTTCCAGAAAGTCCTTCATCGGAATTCCACAGGAGCAGTTTTTGCTACACCACCATAAGCAAACGTTTCATGCTGAGATGGTCTGTGCAGGACCGGCGAGGTGTTTTTAGTACTAAAACACGACATGGACGTAAATCAGAAACATCAGTGATCCCAAGTAGCTTCCCTGCGCTATGCCTGGCAATCTCCATTGACAACCATTATCTCTCGATTTGAGAGCTGCAAAACCTATCGTTGTTACCAAAAATTTCTCCGTTAATCGATTGTTATATGAAAACTGGCGGATAGCTCGGTATAAATAATATAAGTTTGAGCCCGAGCTTGAAAAAATTGACATCCCTGCGTGAACTTGAAACAAAGCAAAATTCAATTCATGCCCGTCGCAATGAATGAAATGTTTGGTTCGTTTCCTCTTCATTCGTTCTCCCGACACAGCGTATTCAGGATCCATTCTACCTATGAGAGGGATTATTGAGCAAAAGTGCACCAGATATAGATCATGCAGTTCACTTATGCTCGAAAATGTAGAAGATGCCAGCTTCTGCCTTCAAACTGTCCACATAAAAACAAATAAATGAAGTTTTATTTTTTGTGTTTCGAATTCATCTCGTCAGTAACTAGCACCATCTGGGTGTCTAGCTAGACGATGTATCTAAACTAGTACCCAAACTAGCACTAGTTAGGGCCGATTTCTTCACCCTCGCTTAACTTTTAAACCAGGTTTACCAGTGTATTTAAACCTGGCTTAAGCGTTAAGCGAAGGTGAAGAAATCCGCCCTTAGACACAAAAAAAAACCAAACAGTTCGCACGACACATGTTAACGTTCAAAAGAACTGACTTGTCCCGAGTGATGTCCCGAGAAGCAAATACAGAAGCTCAGGTTTGCTGACGAGAAAGCGAAAACGAACTCTTGTCTTTTGGCTCGGGAGCCAAACGCCTGGCATTATGCAATCTTAAATTCCCACAAGGGAAAATTGTACTGAATCACTTTGTGCATTAAGGGCACAAAACCTAACTTGAATTAAGTTTTATTTTTTGTGTTTCGAATTCATCTCGTCAGTAACTAGCACCGTCTGGGTGTCTAGTTAGACGATGTATCTAAACTAGTACCCTAATTAGCACTAGTTAGACACAAGAAAATCCAAACGGTTCGCACGACACATGTGAACGTTCAAAGCAACTGGCTTGTCCCGAGTTATGCCCCGAGAAGTAAATACAGAAGCTCAGGTTTGTTGACGAGAAAGCGAAAACGAACTCTTGTCTTTTGATTTTTATAGAAAATTTGTCAAGGAAACAAAGTCTAGAAGACTGCAAAACGATCTGATGCTTGTGGAAAAAGTTATTAAGCAAAAACCGATTGATGCCCTGAAGATTGATGAAAATTTCACTTTTTATAGCATCACTGCTTCTGACGGTCTAATTATAAACAAATTTTTGAACTTTCTCTTATTATGTACAAAAGAAGCCTAAATTTATCCCTCAAAACCTTGCGAAGTGGCCAAATTGTATAGATAAACGATTTAGACACATTAAGAGAAGATTAAAACAAAATTGCGTATAATTGGACAACCAACAGCAGTGGTGCTAGAAAAAATGAATATTTTATTAATCGTCAGAGCATCAATCGGTTTCTGCGTAATAACTTTTTTCTCAAGCGTCAGATCGTTTTGTAGTTTTCGAGACTTTGTTTCTTTGTTAAATTTCCTACAAAAGCAACATAACGGTTTATTTTTAGGGAGCAATGGGCGACTCCTGAAGGAATTATTTTGTGAAAGTTAATTTTCCCATGCAAAATCCCATGTAAACTTTAAACAGTTGGCGCAAAAATATAGTTTCAGGGATCAAGCTAAAAATTTGCACAGATGTTCTAGGACCCAAATGGTACCCAAAAAGCTGTTCGGAGCTGGAATCTTTTTTTGTCCCACCCTAATGAGTATACGTTGCAGTTATGATTGTGGTCGGTCGTTACTGCGATCTGGAGCATAGTGAAAATCGAAGACTGAATAAATAGACATATATTAGGCTTACAGTAGAAAAACCAGGACAAATAAAGCATTTTCATCGACTTCCCAGGACACCAGGACAGTCAATGCAAAACCAGGACATGTCCTGGAAAACCAGGACGTATGGTCACCCTATATTACAGCCAAGCAATCTGTAACTTGTGATTGAAAACTGTTGCGCTTGATTCGAGATGTCGTTTCATATGCGAGTATTTTACATTTTAGTTCAATTTTATTAATTTTGTTTGCCATTTATTGCGCTGGTAATCGAATGAAGGCTAGGGATGCCAGGTGCACAGATTTTCAATATGCTGCACAGATTTCTAAAACTGCAGAGACTTCTATAGTTTTCTATTTTAATGCACAAATTTCCAGTTCTCTGTTATAATGCATAGGCATTTCTCAATTTTTACCTCGCGCGAAAACTAAAAAAATCGCCACTTCTTATTTTAGGACAAAATTCTACGCTTTCCTTAACACAGATATTTACAAAGGCGGTGTCAGATTTCACAAAATATTACCTGACATCCCTGTTGGAGGCCGAGCAATAGAGCGTCGTTCTTTCAAGTTCCTACGATGTTCTACTGCGATATCAGAATACTCTTACTTCTGCCTAGGAACATATTGAACACCATAAGAACAACTACATGTTCTATCTAAGAAATCTAAAACTTGTATATCAAAACTAGAACGCTCGATTCGAAACATTGATTCGCCCAAATACGAGCATTTTTCGTATTTCGCCCTAGTTTAATTTTTGTATTGCTTCACAAAGATGTAGTAAAACTTTTAATACCAATTAACATACTGGTAAGCAATTGTATGGTAAGTAATAAACAAAATAATATAGTGCATCGCTCTTGAAAGTCTCTACGACGGTCTACAGCAATATTACAATTAGGCTTTTCACGAGACGGTTGTTTGACATTTAACAGAGGGGTTTGACAACCCATTTGTTTCAGTCTATTTGCAACCATCAAACACATCGGTCACGATACTCAGTGTGCTCCTGCTTCTGTCCGAGCCAGTGCAAAGCGAACGAAAAAAACAGTTACTTGTGTGCATTGTCTGAACAACAAAGGATACCGTTATTTTTATTCCTGCGTGATCTATCAAGATGACTGATTCTCATCGACAAAACGTGATTATTCGGCCTAACACAGTGGCCATTGACTTCAGGTCTTTTCGCATAAGACCAAGTATTCGTGATGTGGAACATCTGCTGAAGGTGGAAAGGCAGCTTCGGTTTTTGGAAGTCACCTCCATACAGCTTGAGCACGTCAGGCATGCGGTGCTGATAACCTTCAACAAATTCGCCCAGACGAAAAGATTCATTTCGCAGAACAACTTAAAATACGTGCTTGTTTGTGACAACGCTGAAATCAAGATCCCTATATACATGGATAATGGAAATATAGAAGTTAAATTACACAATTTATCTACACTTACTTACAAAGTGGTAATTAAAAGATTAATGTCGTATTTCGGAGCAGTGGAATCTATTACGGAGGATACATAGAGAAACTACTTCCCAGGTATTTCAAATGGTGTCTTTGTGGTGAGAATGCGGGTAGACCAACCCATTCTCTCCTACCTTACCCTGCAGTACAAAACAGAAGGGGGTGATACCATTACACAGCGAACTCTTTGTACATATCAAGGACAAACTAATACGTGCCAATTCTGTGAACAAACGGTGCACTACGGAGAACCCTGCCCAAAAAATGCTAAGAAATGCTCAGTTGCAGAAAAAAATGCCAACACCCAAGCCCCAATATCGTTACCTGAACCACAATCGGTTGCCAAATTTGTGGCTGCAGTTAAGGCAATAATGACAATAATAAACGCTGTGTCAAGTACTTCAAATTTAACAACTAATACCACCAGTGAAGAAGCTACCTCCAAAGATCGAGTGTTCACACTGGTGACCCGCAAGGGCAAGACGCCAGGAAGAACATATGATCGCGAGTATCAAGGCAGTAATCAAAATGATGATACGGACGTAAACGACAACGAAACAGACGTGGATAACCCTGAAGTTGACGAAAGAAGGAACATCGTCCCGACGCGAAAAAAGATCTCCGCTCGCAATATCAAGTTGCGCGCACGGGATCTTACAGGCTTAAAATAAAATGTACTGTAATTTTTATTTTTTTTAGATATTGTAAATATATAAAAGACCCATGGCTCCTTTAAGCTAACGCATTGAGCCGTGTCAAATAAATGAATTTAAAAAAAAACCATTTGTTTTGTTCTACTGTTTCCCCCGTGATTGTTGTTGGATAACACAACTAGAAAAATCTGTCCTACGAATGTAGTTCGTTGGTCTTATTCATTTGATGTTGGGCCGATATGATAATTTTGCCGGATGCCGAGCAGGAACAAATCCCACTGATCTGATAATCAGAAACATTTCATGAAATTCCTAATAAGAACATATTGAACAACATAAGAACCATTTATGTTCTACATACGTAATCTAAAACTTGTGTATGAAAACAACATCGCTCGATTCGAAATTTCGCTTTGTCAAATCGCGCATATTTTTTCGTTTTCATCCGAATTTAATTATAGGAATGTATCACAAGGATTTAGCAAAACTATTGATATCAATTGATGCACTGATAATTATCTATATGCTATATAATAAACAAAATAGTGCATCAAGTTGCTACGATGTTCTACAGTGAAGTGCCGGTGGCCACTAGTTTTGTATGACGCGAGCAGGGTAATGGATTTCTTTCAGATTTGCCTTACCGGACTCGGTCAAACGTAAGTTATTTCGTTTTCTTTCGCACAAATATCGCCCATAAAAGGTACTAAGTTTCACTACCTTTATTTACACACACATACATTCATGTTAACATACGGCCGAATTTTCTCGAGACTACACGACGCACCCGGTTGCGCGTGCTAATCACAAATGCCTCTGACGCCTGACCACGCCGGACGCGGCCGGGCGAGAACTACTTAAAAGACTGCCCCCTAAACTGGACGCAAAAGACTTTTTAACAACGCGGGTTTAGATCACTTTCGCGCATCTCTGAGAGAGATGCACGAAGTTTTTGAAAGCATTTCTGAAGCTCTCACTGGAGCTGTCGGTTGCTAGCCGATTCAATTAAAAACAATGGGTCGTTTCCTGAGGTAACGCCATGCCCCAGCTACGGTAGGGTCGCGGCGTAAACAAACAATTTTGTTCTCATTAAACATTGCCTTCGCGTATGCTAAGCGCAGCGTCAATGAAACGTACTTAGCGTAAGGCTAAGTCTTTATGATGCAACTTAACTCATGGAACCGAACATCCAAAAGATGGACAAATGACGATTGAATATTACCGGGATTGAAACCGGAGAAAATTAGGGACTCTGCAACAGTGATGCATACACAACAAGTGCCATTTTCACAAATGCCTCCCCGGCCATGTTATCAAAGCATTTATGATTATATTCAATTCAGCAGTATATTGTATTTTCTGCATGAATTTTTGCTGTATGTTTTAAGAATAGTAATTAAATCACGTTTTTACAATTTAATGCTAGTACGGATGCGTTGTTAATTTGGAATTCTTGGATTAAATTTTTCACTTATGCAAAAAACAGCTATTTTCAGAGGCGCATTAAAATACTGGAAGTAAATTATTATCTTTTACAGTAAATATACACTTCGTACAGTGACTGAAACTCCTCTACTGAAACCATGCTGATTGCATAATGTGAAATATATTTTCTTGAGTTAATATTTTCAATATGGATTCCTTGTGGGATCAATATTTTTTAATTCGACTATCACTTGTGCATGAGCATGAGCATGATGACCGTACAATTCGTAGTTGCTACTCCGTGATTGACCAGAACAAGCAAAATTGCACAGAGAATCAACGAATGGAGCCTGGGAGTAGCTTTCCATCCTCAATGTGGCTGTTCGGCCATCTATGGGAGCTGTCCATCAATGTCTGCTTCTTTCTCCGAACAGCCTAGATAAGCCGTGTAGTGTCGGTAGTGGTTGTTTCAACCGGCTAAGAATTACACTACGGACTACCTGTTCCGGTGGTAACACCAAACAGGGAACCCAAATTCCATAGTGTCATGCGACCCGTGCTATGGGTAAAATTTTTGAGGGGGTTTAAAATATTCTCAATGGCGAACGGAACCTGGGAAGAGTTGGGCGAACTCCCCAGTAACTGGCTGTGGTCCACTAGGAGGTTGATAACTCTATTATCTTTCTCCGGACAAAACCAGCCTAGAGGCCGTGTGGCATCCGGCGGGTTGAAGTATGTCAACCAAGAATTGATCCACTGGGTTCCTGTTCCCATGTCGTAGAAGGCGACTGAAAACAGGAGTCCTCAAGTCAAGGTGTTACTCCGTGCCGAGGACTGAATGGCTGGCAGGACTAAAATATGCCAGTCGCGTACGGAGTGTCGTGGGTCTTACCCTTGCTGTGTTATGCGAATCTCTGACACAGTGGACGTTCGTTTCTTCGCAAATCGTGGGATTCAAATGATGTTCATGTCCCTAATACCCATTTCAGGGTTCGCTATATGCGATTATAAGCCAACGTGTTTGGTATCTTCTAGTTGCTGTACAACAAGTGCTGATGATGAAATGTGTAGTGCTGTAATCGAATATGGTTAGAGTAGCACAAATTAATCTTCAGCATAAACGTACAGCAACTATGAATCTATCTCGCCTTGTGCAGGAAGGGAAAGCTTCCATAGCTTTGGTTCAAGAACCGTATTTCCATAAAGGAAACTTCCATGTTGGAAAGTTACTTAACCCCGTCTTCGTAGCTTTCTACAAAAATGGCATGACAAATCCACGTGAAATGCCTCGTGCATGTATACTTGCGAATAGTGCAATTGACGCTTGTCTTATATCGGACCTCACAACTCGTGATATTTGTACTGTCATGGTATATATGACTGTTGACAACATAATCAAGAAATACGTCTATTGTTCGGCATATTTGCCGCATAATGAACCATAACCTTCTGATGATTTCAAAAGGGTTGTATCATACTGTGGCAGAAATGGGTTTCCTCTCATAATCGGCAGTGATGCAAATTCCCACCACATAATTTGGGGCAGCTCTGATATCAATTTGAGAGGCACCGAATTGATGGAATACTTAAGTAGTACAAATCTGCACATTCTTAATGCAGGAAACCGCCCAACTTTTGCACGAGCTGGCAGAGAAGAGGTGTTAGATGTAACTCTCTGCTCTGACAGTATTACGCATGAGTTGACAAACTGGCTCGTACCAAACGAGCTCGAGCCGTCGTTATCTGATCATAAGTACATCGTCTTTGATCATTTAAACGTCTCGCTAGATATCGTCACCTATCGTAATCCCAAATCTACGAACTGGGACCTCTACGAAGAGGGCTTGGCGACTAGGTTTCATGGGTATCTTCCGACGATTGAATCTCCAAGTGATTTGGATGAGGTCGTGGATAAAACAAGCTCACTCATAGTAGCAGCATACCAAGAGGCTTGTCCGCTTTTAGTTATGCGTGCTTCTAGAGGAACACCTTGGTGGAATACCGAACTTGTTCGACTCAAAAAGTTATGTAGGGGAGCTTGGAATCGCAGACGCAGGGACGGGTCGGAGGCATTTAAGTTGGCTCGCAAAGCATACACAAATGCCCTTCGATTCTCTGGGCGAAGTGGTTGGAAAAGCCTCTGCACAAATGTCTCAAGTCTCAACGAGACTAGTAGATTAAATAAGTTACTTTCGAAATCGAAAGACTTTCATGTCAGTTCCATTAAAACTGCTAATGGTGAATACTCGTCTGACGAAGATGTAGTACTCAACTGTCTTTTTGACACACACTTTCCAGGTTGTACGGTGCCATCACTGACGACTGCCCCTGAGTTCTTTTCAGGCAGTTCTGATTCTTGGGCATTTGCTCGTAGAATTGTGACAACCGAATCGATCAAATGGGCGATTGAAAGTTTTGCTCCGTATAAGTCTCCGGGAAAGGACGGAATTATTCCAGTTCTACTACAAAAAGGATATGAACACTTCAAGCATATTTTGAAAAAGGTTCTTACTTGCAGTCTTGCAACAGGATACATTCCATTAGCGTGGCGGGAAATAACTGTCAAATTCATTCCCAAAGGTGGCCGCGTCACTTATGAGGAGGCAAAGAGCTTTAGACCGATCAGTCTGACCTCCTTCCTTCTCAAATCAGTGGAACGTTTAATCGATCACTACATTCGGGATGGTAGCTTGGGCGAGCACCGCTGCATGCAATGCAACATGGATATCAGCGGGGGAAGTCTACTACCACCCTGTTACACAATGTTGTCTACAACATTGAAAAAGCTTTTTCACAAAAGCAATCAAGTTTAGGAGTTTTTCTCGATATTGAAGGTGCTTTTGACAACGTGTCTTTCGAATCCATTTTGGAAGCAGCACGAGATCATGGAGTACCTTCATATATCACGAACTGGATACACGCAATGCTTAGCAACCGACATCTGTGCTCATCGTTAAGACAAGTAGAGATGAGGAAACTGAGTGTCTGCGGATGTCCTCAAGGTAGTGTGCTGTCACCACTTCTATGGAACCTTGTCGCCGATAGCTTGTTGAGAAAAATAAATGAGCTTGGGTTTCCGACGTATGGTTTCGCCGATGATTATCATATAATGATCACCGGTATTTGCATTAACACACTTTTTGATTTGATGCAACAAGCCTTATGTGTTGTTGTGCGGTGGTGTCTTCATGTTGGACTATCAGTTAATCCAAATAAAACCTCAATGGTGCTTTTCACGCAACGAAGGATTACAACCGGAGCTCGTCCATTGCAGTTTTTTGACTCTGAAATTATTGTCGAAGATCAAGTTAAGTACGTTGGGGTAATTCTCGACTCAAAACTTAATTGGACAGCTCACATCGATTTCAGGATCAAGAAAGCTTGCATGGCCTTTGGCAAATGTAGACGGGCTTTCGGCAAATCTTGGGGACTCAAACCCAAGTACATTCAGTGGATCTACACAACAATTGTTAGAGCAATACTGGCATACGGGTGCCTTGTTTGGTGGCAGAAGGGAGAAGTCATGACAATCCAATCAAAGTTAAACCATCTTCAGAGGATGGTCTTGATGGCGATGACTGGTGCGTTCTCGACAACACCTACTGCTGCTCTCGAGGCACTCTTGAACATAAAACCACTACATGTGTTTCTGAAACAAGAAGCACTTTCTTGTGCATACCGTCTTAAGGTTACTGGGCTCTGGAACAGTAACCCAATAGATCGTGTAACTAGCCACACAAGACTGTGGCCCCAAATGGTTACTTGGGATGAATATACACTTGCTCCCAGTGACCTTACACTCACATGTAGTTTTCCTTCTAAAACTTTCAATGTGAGAATTCCTCTTCGTGAGGAATGGCTGTCTGGCTGGATGGAGCGACAACTTGAAGAATACGTAGTTTGTTATACGAACGGTTCTTTGTTGGAGGGCCGAGCCGGTGCTGGTGTCTATTGTCATGAGATGAGATTAAACCAATCTCATTCGCTTGGTAGATACTGTACCGTATTCCAAGCAGAAATCTTTGCGATTCTGTGTGGCGTACAATCCGCACTTCAACAGGGAATTTGCGGTAAAAGAATCTATTTTTGCTCTGACAGTCAGGCTGCCCTGAAAGCACTTAGTTCGGCAGATTCGAGATCGAAATTAGTAATCGCATGTCGAACTCAAATCGAAGAACTTAGCATTTCAAATGCTATCTACCTTCTCTGGGTACCCGGTCATTCCGGTATTACTGGAAATGAATGGGCGGACGAATTGGCTAGAGATGGCGCTGCGACTGATTTCGTTGGTCCAGAACCAGTTCTACCACTGTCAATAAGTTGGATAAAGCACAAGATTCGCTCTTGGGCTGCATTCGAACATGCCAACCATTGGCGTAGCTTGCAAAATTGCGTTCAAACAAAGGCTTTTCTGCCGGATGTGAATCCGAAAATGTCAAGAAATTTGTTGCATTTTTCCAAGCACAACTGCAGTATTCTGCAAACTCAATTATCACATGGCTACTATTCAGCGCGCTGAGTATTATTCATGTGATCTTTGTGAATCCGATTACGGAACATCATATCATTTGATATGCAATTGCCCTGTATTAATGCAATTGCGCATCCGGATTTTTAGTTCTCCATACATAGATGAACCTATGTACAGAGAGCTGAAATTTAAGGATAAGCTTTTGTTCCTAACCCAGTGTGGTAAAGAGCTATAGTTTCTTAGCCGTATTTGAATGACAATATCTCTTCGGGGGTGTTGTCGTTCTGTTATCTCAATATCCCCTCGGGGGTGTTGCTATATCCGCTCACTGTTTGAGTAGAAGTTCTAAATCCCTCCGGGGGTTGGAAGTTTTATTCCTGCTGTTGTAGCACCTGCAGATCGTTCAGCATCACTCCGGGGGTGCAGAATGCTCTGTTTTAATTGTTCTGTGTCGTTGTTTTCCTTACCCCTAACCTTACCACTTCCCCAATCCTTCCCACCAGGAAAATGATGAAAAGACGATTCTTGGCAAGGCACAAATCTCCGATCAACATGGGGAACGTGCCATTTGAGCCAGACGCTACTGATTCCTGGTTCCTGCTACTCCGTGATTGACTAGAACAAGCAAAATTGCACAGAGAATCAACGAATGGAGCCTGGGAGTAGCTTTCCATCCTCAATGTGCACGTTTCGAGAGTTCTATACTTTAAAAGCCAATAACGGCGCCGGCCACGTCTTTACAGTCATCGGGGAAGGAAAGGAATGTTAGTGAAACAAACGTTGTTATGGAAACCTTGTATACCTCTGCATCTCCACGTTTGCCACGGGAAGGAGTTTTTGTTAGTGGGATGGAGTAAAGTTGCACAAATCTGGATTCACCTTGATAAGTGATACGTTCTATGCAACTCGCAGAAGTATTACCATGTGATTATTGCTCTGGGAAGCCGGCCGCTGAGAATTTGAAAGATTTATCGTTTGATGTATTAATACCTATATTGCATATATTCCTACATTTTTCTAACCGCGTTCTAATGCTTCATCTGATATATGTTACTTACGTAGAGTTGCATCAATAATTAAGGGATAGAATTAAAAACTGTTTTCTAATTCCGAGTAATGATTGCTCAGTAAGAGGAGTATCGATCTCAACAACAATTTAAAAACTAGGACTGAATAACTATTGTTTATTACTTGCATTAGTTCTCGCACGATATACTTGTTATGAAAAATAAATGTAAGTATGTCAGTAGGAGCAAAGTTAAAAATAATCCAAGTTTTCCTTGATTGCTGAAAATGAACTTGATGCGACTTCGTGCAATAATCAGAGACGAACGAAAACCTGCATTGGATGAAGGAACAGTTTGTTCGTTTGACGATTTCAGTTCGTTACTGAATACTGAAAATGAATGCGGCTGAACATGATCAATTTTCATTCGAGCAGGAGAACGTAAGATATAGGGTATAGGATTTATTTAAGATTTTCGGTGGAAACAAATACTAAGGTAACTCTATACTAAGAAAAAAAAGAAAATAAAATATGATTAAAATTATTTGATAAGGCGAAAATCAGAGGGAAAGCATTCTTTAGTTCAATATATTCGTTAGAATCTGAACGAAAGACACCAGTTGATCTATCAAACAATCACAATTTAAACCACGTAAAACAGCCGACAGAAAAACCGCCGCCCACGAAAAAGTAATTTTTTGTCACTCTAACACACTGTGCTAGGGTACGCAATATAACTGAGTAATATAAAAAAGAAACCAATGCCACCCATTCAAAAGCACCAGCCAAATAGGCCCACACAACCTCCCATCCACTCCCATTAATTAATAAACCAGGGCAAAACCGAGCACATCCCTCGCCACAACGCACAACGGCTAGGGCTCCCGCTCCACTCCCACATGTGCCTAGCTATAAACCATTAAACCTTAATCTCGAAGGTACATTTTAATTTTTCGAATACCCCATAGGAATTCTAAGATTTGGTCGTGGCTACCCTGTCTTGTTCGTTCACCACCACTTATCAGCCTATTGATGCCGTCTTCGATGGTAGTGCACCGGTGCGCACCACTCCGTCCGGCAGGTCGTCCTTCCTACAACTACCCCGCCTAATTTTTATCGCGACAATCCAACAAATCGACTGACATTCCTCCCCTAGAGTCCTAATTCCCTAAAGTCCAATAAATACTCTGTGGATAAACCGGTTGCAAACCTGTACACATTCCCTCCACGCACACTACCAAGCTCTCAATTCCTATACACGCTCAAAGAAAGTAGCCTGAGTCTTAAATTCCACCTCACCATTGTGTAACTTCTAACTCTAGTAGCATTTTTGCATCAAAACCGCACACAACAGCGAAATGATTTTCATTCACACGTGTTCATCAGAAATTCAGTCCACGTTATCCTGCGAACCCCCACCCCCCTTTTCGCCACAAATCGTAGAATTTTTGTGGAATCGAACTCCACCGTAATTAATCTGCGATATTACAATTATGGGTTATTTCACCATGTGATTATTGCTCTGGGAAGCCGGCCGCTGAGAATTTGAAAGATTTATCGTTTGATGTATTAATACCTATATTGCATATATTCCTACATTTTTCTAACCGCGTTCTAATGCTTCATCTGATATATGTTACTTACGTAGAGTTGCATCAATAATTAAGGGATAGAATTAAAAACTGTTTTCTAATTCCGAGTAATGATTGCTCAGTAAGAGGAGTATCGATCTCAACAACAATTTAAAAACTAGGACTGAATAACTATTGTTTATTACTTGCATTAGTTCTCGCACGATATACTTGTTATGAAAAATAAATGTAAGTATGTCAGTAGGAGCAAAGTTAAAAATAATCCAAGTTTTCCTTGATTGCTGAAAATGAACTTGATGCGACTTCGTGCAATAATCAGAGACGAACGAAAACCTGCATTGGATGAAGGAACAGTTTGTTCGTTTGACGATTTCAGTTCGTTACTGAATACTGAAAATGAATGCGGCTGAACATGATCAATTTTCATTCGAGCAGGAGAACGTAAGATATAGGGTATAGGATTTATTTAAGATTTTCGGTGGAAACAAATACTAAGGTAACTCTATACTAAGAAAAAAAAGAAAATAAAATATGATTAAAATTATTTGATAAGGCGAAAATCAGAGGGAAAGCATTCTTTAGTTCAATATATTCGTTAGAATCTGAACGAAAGACACCAGTTGATCTATCAAACAATCACAATTTAAACCACGTAAAACAGCCGACAGAAAAACCGCCGCCCACGAAAAAGTAATTTTTTGTCACTCTAACACACTGTGCTAGGGTACGCAATATAACTGAGTAATATAAAAAAGAAACCAATGCCACCCATTCAAAAGCACCAGCCAAATAGGCCGACACAACCTCCCATCCACTCCCATTAATTAATAAACCAGGGCAAAACCGAGCACATCCCTCGCCACAACGCACAACGGCTAGGGCTCCCGCTCCACTCCCACATGTGCCTAGCTATAAACCATTAAACCTTAATCTCGAAGGTACATTTTAATTTTTCGAATACCCCATAGGAATTCTAAGATTTGGTCGTGGCTACCCTGTCTTGTTCGTTCACCACCACTTATCAGCCTATTGATGCCGTCTTCGATGGTAGTGCACCGGTGCGCACCACTCCGTCCGGCAGGTCGTCCTTCCTACAACTACCCCGCCTAATTTTTATCGCGACAATCCAACAAATCGACTGACATTCCTCCCCTAGAGTCCTAATTCCCTAAAGTCCAATAAATACTCTGTGGATAAACCGGTTGCAAACCTGTACACATTCCCTCCACGCACACTACCAAGCTCTCAATTCCTATACACGCTCAAAGAAAGTAG
Organism: Topomyia yanbarensis; assembly: GCF_030247195.1. Lineage (NCBI taxonomy): Eukaryota > Metazoa > Arthropoda > Insecta > Diptera > Culicidae > Topomyia > Topomyia yanbarensis. The sequence continues at coordinate 112,204,180 of NC_080670.1, forward strand.
CCTGAGTCTTAAATTCCACCTCACCATTGTGTAACTTCTAACTCTAGTAGCATTTTTGCATCAAAACCGCACACAACAGCGAAATGATTTTCATTCACACGTGTTCATCAGAAATTCAGTCCACGTTATCCTGCGAACCCCCACCCCCCTTTTCGCCACAAATCGTAGAATTTTTGTGGAATCGAACTCCACCGTAATTAATCTGCGATATTACAATTATGGGTTATTTCACCATATGAGGATCCCAATTGGTCCTTCAGAATCTTGAGTCTTGACTGGGAGATAAAACTTATACGCATAAGTAGCAGAGCGTTACATATACGGAACAGCGTACGCACCGTACATCATAAAGCAATGGCTCACAAAGTTTATATATGACTCACACAAAAACAAAACCAGGTGAAGAGTGTTAGTTTATTCTCGATCGATTTCATACCACCGTGGCAAACACACTCACCACGCTCATCATAGAACAGCAGAGATGCCAGATTTGCAGACAAATCTGCAAATTCGCAGACTTTTAATTTAAGCTGCAGATTTTTTTGATGACGCAGATATTTGCAGATTTTTTAGTTTGGTTGCAAATATTTGCAGATTTTTTAGCTTGGTTGCAGATATTTACAGATTTTTGAATATAAAGGCTTTTGGTTACACTAGCTTTCCTGACATTTTTTGTTCTTCCCAGACTTTTAAAATTATTCTTGCAGACATTTGAAAAAAGTACCTGGCATCTCTGTAGAACAGCCGTCCCTGCATTGACCAAGACTATTCAGCCACATTCACATCGCATTCTGTACACCAATCCCAATGCGAGCCGCGCTACCGCTTTTATTTAACTCGATGTACTATTCACACGATACGCCAGGCTTCCGTCATCAGTACGGAACGTCAAGATTAGTTACATGCAGTTAAATTAAAGCATTCACACACAACATCAACGGCACAGAACGTTCTGACGTACATCAGTACGAAAAGTATTAAACTTATCCTGACGGAACGGTGACGCTCCGTTGATGTTGACGGAAGCTGACGCATCGCCTGAATCGCCCTTAAACCAGACTAGCATATACACAGCGAAATGAGAGATTATCTAAAGATCCCTTCCCCGCGCTGTGCACATTTTCAATCGACACAAAGATCTTCACAAGGTCAAACCGAGTTTCACACATTCCCTAGCACTAAACAACGCCCGTCTGGTTTGTATGTGGTGTCTTCATTCAATGTATACGGGTGCATGCATGTACATACACTCCATATCGGCCGCCATTTCGTTGAAAATCCATCAATTTTATCAAAACCATACGGGCGTTTGATCGATGTTCATGGAAGCCTACCTTTTTAGCAAAAACGGTTGACACAGGCCACAGAACCACACATACAATAAGACCATTTGTACGACACTCACAGGCCCTGACACACACATTAAAAAGCAATGGGCCACAAAGCACTTTCATAGCATCTGATGACCTACACACACAAAGTAATTTCTAACCAGCAGTTGCGTATGCTCTTGTATATGTGATTCCGTCAAGTACATTAGGGGGTGCTTCTAGAAAAGTATTATTATAACGCATGAAATCTGCGGCTATGTATAACAAGTCAATGAAACATAATCCGAAACATGTTAATCGTTGCTTATTGCAGCAATGTCATTTGGTATACACAATATATATGTTATGAATTTATATTATTGCCTGTGCAAACATAAAAATATATACGGCTTTTGCTTAATCATGCAGCGGGGTACCATGTCAGCACCCCTTGAACAATACTTCCTTTGATCGAACTAGTTAGCTCCTGGGTCTTTGGTTCACTTCGGCACAATTGTAAGACACACAAATTTAATCGAACCGGTCAGTCACTGCGTCCAATTTTCACTTTTCACTATAAAACCTGGTAATAATCTACATTATAAAGCCAACCGTTTGTATTTAATGACTATATAACACAAAGAAATTGATTAACGAATTTCGTTGAATAAAAAACACGCTCTTCATAATACAGTGTTCCCAGAACTCCCCTTTTTTAACCCTTTCATGCCCAACTTTTTTCTAGTGCATGTATGGTTTCAAAATTATTTTTTCTTGAGAACGGTGAGGTCAAGAAACGCGAAAAATCTTTTTTCACAAAGGTAGGTCCTTCCATGGCAGTGCTAGAAGCGGCTCAATTTTTACCTTCCAATGCTCACTACAATTCTCCTAGAATATTTATAATAGTCCAACTGCGTGGAAAACGTAGCCAAAAATAATCCAAATTGATAAGTTTTATCAGTTTTCACTAATATTGCAACTTAACAAAGTTATATGAAAAATTCATTTTCCGTCGTCAACGTAAACTGTCCCTGGCAGCACTGCTCCATCGGAGTTCAATCAGACTAATTGCAATAATTTCAGTTCTAGAGCTGATCCTTGTAACTGTTCACACTCAAATGAAAGCCAATAGTCACATTTATTAGCCTTACTTGTTTTTGTGAGCAAATCTTGCCTCAATCAAAAGTTATAGCTGCTTAAAAACGTTGTTGTCCACAAACAACATGGGCATGAATGGGTTAATTTGACTATCATTTAGAAATAAACTTTGCTAGAACATGTTTCTATGAAATCGTGTTCAATTTGTTTTTGCAGTAAACTTTCTAGCATTGCCGTGTTAACATATTCTATTCAGAAACTTTTGGATTGTAAATAATACTGCTTGTCAAACATCTTGGACAAGTGTTTAATCGAGTACTATATTACTGCATGAGAACAAATTGAAAAAAAAACTTGTTCTATATCGCATCTCAACTTGCGCTTTTTGGGTCGTACAGTAGGTAGTGATTTATATATTCAAAATAAAATTCTTTGTTCCACATCTAGATAAGAATACTGCATACCAACAAAGTGTGCTACTTGGGTAACTTATCACGCAAAACTCTTCCAAACATTAAAGCGGACGGTGCCACTCCTGTTATAGAATGTGGAGTAGAGTTATACATCAGGAGGTACATTCGCATCTCCCACTTCCAACCCGATCCTGGCTTTTCTTGGCCTATTTGTAATCTTTTCTTTAACGATCTGTTGGCACGTTCTACCTCTCCGTTTGCTTGTGGCCAACACGGAGTCGTTTTACGAAGTTCTATCCCGAATTGCTTACAGAATTCCTCCATAGCTTCACTGATAAACTGGGGACCATTATCAGATATAATCGAGGGAGGGATCCCATACCTGCAGAAGACTTCGTGAAGGGTATGAATCGCTAATTTGGATGTTGTTTCTGTCATAACCACAACTTCGACGAATCTGCTGAAATAATCTACCAATACAAATAAATTATGGCCTGAAGGAAGTGGTCTCAAAAAATCTATTGCGATATGACACCACGGTGTTGCAGGCAGCTCTGTTGGTTTCAATGGTTCTGGTGCTATTAACGATGATACTAATGTACAATCCTTACAGCGCTTTACCACACTCTCGACTTCCTTGTCAATAGACGGCCACCACACTTTTTGTCGTAGACGTCGCTTCATGACCACTATACCCGGATGTCCTTCATGAGCCAAGTCTAGTACCCTTTCACGCAATACCTCCAGAATAACGATTCGTTCATCTCTTCATAAAACTCCATTTGAAAGTCATATGGTTTGAATACTTTGGAAATCTCAGTCCAATCAGCGTTTTCAAGAGCCGTCACGACGTCCTGTATGATTTCATCTTTCAAACTTTCCTGACAGATTTCATTCAAATTTATTGCTATGGGACGTGATAGTTTTGTGAGTAATCCAATGTATTCCTCATCCTTTGGGCCAAATGGACTTGACTCTGAAACAGATAATCGTGAAAGGGCGCCAGCGAGATTAGTGGCCCCAGGTTCATAGACAATTTTATAACTATACGATTGTAGGCGTGGTACCCAGCGTTCAATTCTAGCACATGGCTTTGAACGCGGACCAAATAAAAACTGTAATGGTTTGCAATCAGTGACCAATTTAATGCATGTTCCTTGAAGATAAATTTTGAATCGATCCACAGCCCACACTAATGCAAGTGCTTCTTTTTCCGTCTGGAAATACTTGAGCTCCAAATCTGTAAGCGACTTACTGGCGAACTCAATGATCCGAACGACTATTTTCTTGAAAAAGCACTGCCCCCAAACCCGTGGGACTAGCATCTGCTATAAGAAAAGTAATATTTATTTGTCTTTTTTTGTGTTTCGAATTCATCTCGTCAGTAACTAGCACCATCTGGGTGTCTAGTTAGACGATGTATCTAAACTAGTACCCAAATTAGCACTAGTTAGACACAAAAAATTCCAAACAGTTCACACGACATATGTGAACGCCTAAAGCCACATGTCCCGAGTGATGTCCCGGGAAGCAAATATAGCTCTGGTTTGCTGACGAGAAAGCGACGACGAACTCTTGTCTTTTGGTTCAAGAAACCAAACGCCTGGTACTATGCAATAAAAATTGGACTAAACCGTTTTGCGCGTTAAGGGCACAAGACCTAATTTTAATAAAGTTTTGTTTTTTTTGTGTTTCGAATTCATCTCGTCAGTAACTAGCACCATCTGGGTGTCTAGTTAGATGATGTATCTAAACTAGTACCCAAATTAGCACTAGTTAGACACAAAAAATTCCAAACAGTTCACACGACATATGTGAACGCCTAAAGCCACATGTCCCGAGTGATGTCCCGGGAAGCAAATATAGCTCTGGTTTGCTGACGAGAAATGTGGCTTTAGGCGTTCACATATGTCGTGTGAACTGTTTGGAATTTTTTGTGTCTAACTAGTGCTAATTTGGGTACTAGTTTAGATACATCGTCTAACTAGACACCCAGATGGTGCTAGTTACTGACGAGATGAATTCGAAACACAAAAAAAACAAAACTTAATTAAAATTAGGTCTTGTGCCCTTAACGCGCAAAACGGTTTAGTCCAATTTTTATTGCATAATACTCGTCAGCAAACCAGAGCTATATTTGCTTCCCGGGACATCACTCGGGACATGTGGCTTTAGGCGTTCACATATGTCGTGTGAACTGTTTGGAATTTTTTGTGTCTAACTAGTGCTAATTTGGGTACTAGTTTAGATACATCGTCTAACTAGACACCCAGATGGTGCTAGTTACTGACGAGATGAATTCGAAACACAAAAAAAAACAAAACTTAATTAAAATTAGGTCTTGTGCCCTTAACGCGCAAAACGGTTTAGTCCAATTTTTATTGCATAATACCAGGCGTTTGGTTTCTTGCACCAAAAGACAAGAGTTCGTCTTCGCTTTCACGTCAGCAAACCAGAGCTATATTTGCTTCCCGGGACATCACTCGGGACATGTGGCTTTAGGCGTTCACATATGTCGTGTGAACTGTTTGGAATTTTTTGTGTCTAACTAGTGCTAATTTGGGTACTAGTTTAGATACATCGTCTAACTAGACACCCAGATGGTGCTAGTTACTGACGAGATGAATTCGAAACACAAAAAAAAACAAAACTTAATTAAAATTAGGTCTTGTGCCCTTAACGCGCAAAACGGTTTAGTCCAATTTTTATTGCATAATACCAGGCGTTTGGTTTCTTGCACCAAAAGACAAGAGTTCGTCTTCGCTTTCACGTCAGCAAACCAGAGCTATATTTGCTTCCCGGGACATCACTCGGGACATGTGGCTTTAGGCGTTCACATATGTCGTGTGAACTGTTTGGAATTTTTTGTGTCTAACTAGTGCTAATTTGGGTACTAGTTTAGATACATCGTCTAACTAGACACCCAGATGGTGCTAGTTACTGACGAGATGAATTCGAAACACAAAAAAAAACAAAACTTAATTAAAATTAGGTCTTGTGCCCTTAACGCGCAAAAACGGTTTAGTCCAATTTTTATTGCATAATACCAGGCGTTTGGTTTCTTGAACCAAAAGACAAGAGTTCGTCTTCGCTTTCTCGTCAGCAAACCAGAGCTATATTTGCTTTCCGGGACATCACTCGGGACATGTGGCTTTAGGCGTTCACATATGTCGTGTGAACTGTTTGGAATTTTTTGTGTCTAACTAGTGCTAATTTGGGTACTAGTTTAGATACATCGTCTAACTAGACACCCAGATGGTGCTAGTTACTGACGAGATGAATTCGAAACACAAAAAAAAACAAAACTTAATTAAAATTAGGTCTTGTGCCCTTAACGCGCAAAACGGTTTAGTCCAATTTTTATTGCATAATACCAGGCGTTTGGTTTCTTGAACCAAAAGACAAGAGTTCGTCTTCACTTTCTCGCCAGCAAACCAGAGCTATATTTGCTTCCCGGGACATCACTCGGGACATGTGGCTTTAGGCGTTCACATATGTCGTGTGAACTGTTTGGAATTTTTTGTGTCTAACTAGTGCTAATTTGGGTACTAGTTTAGATACATCGTCTAACTAGACACCCAGATGGTGCTAGTTACTGACGAGATGAATTCGAAACACAAAAAAAAAAAAACAAAACTTAATTAAAATTAGGTCTTGTGCCTTTAACGCGCAAAACGGTTTAGTCCAATTTTTATTGCATAATACCAGGCGTTTGGTTTCTTGAACCAAAAGACAAGAGTTCGTCTTCGCTTTCTCGTCAGCAAACCAGAGCTATATTTGCTTCCCGGGACATCACTCGGGACATGTGGCTTTAGGCGTTCACATATGTCGTGTGAACTGTTTGGAATTTTTTGTGTCTAACTAGTGCTAATTTGGGTACTAGTTTAGATACATCGTCTAACTAGACACCCAGATGGTGCTAGTTACTGACGAGATGAATTCGAAACACAAAAAAAAACAAAACTTAATTAAAATTAGGTCTTGTGCCCTTAACGCGCAAAACGGTTTAGTCCAATTTTTATTGCATAATACCAGGCGTTTGGTTTCTTGAACCAAAAGACAAGAGTTCGTCTTCGCTTTCTCGCCAGCAAACCAGAGCTATATTTGCTTCCCGGGACATCACTCGGGACATGTGGCTTTAGGCGTTCACATATGTCGTGTGAACTGTTGGGATTTTTTATGTCTAACTAGTGCTAATTTGGGTACTAGTTTAGATACATCGTCTAACTAGACACCCAGATGGTGCTAGTTACTGACGAGATGAATTCGAAACACAAAAAAAAAACAAAACTTAATTAAAATTAGGTCTTGTGCCCTTAACGCGCAAAACGGTTTAGTCCAATTTTTATTGCATAATACCAGGCGTTTGGTTTCTTGAACCAAAAGACAAGAGTTCGTCTTCGCTTTCTCGTCGGCAAACCAGAGCTATATTTGCTTCCCGGGACATCACTCGGGACATGTGGCTTTAGGCGTTCACATATGTCGTGTGAACTGTTTGGAATTTTTTGTGTCTAACTAGTGCTAATTTGGGTACTAGTTTAGATACATCGTCTAACTAGACACCCAGATGGTGCTAGTTACTGACGAGATGAATTCGAAACACAAAAAAAAACAAAACTTAATTAAAATTAGGTCTTGTGCCCTTAACGCGCAAAACGGTTTAGTCCAATTTTTATTGCATAATACCAGGCGTTTGGTTTCTTGAACCAAAAGACAAGAGTTCGTCTTCGCTTTCTCGTCAGCAAACCAGAGCTATATTTGCTTCCCGGGACATCACTCGGGACATGTGGCTTTAGGCGTTCACATATGTCGTGTGAACTGTTTGGAATTTTTTGTGTCTAACTAGTGTTAATTTGGGTACTAGTTTAGATACATCGTCTAACTAGACACCCAGATGGTGCTAGTTACTGACGAGATGAATTCGAAACACAAAAAAAAAAACTTAATTAAAATTAGGTCTTGTGCCCTTAACGCGCAAAAACGGTTTAGTCCAATTTTTATTGCATAATACCAGGCGTTTGGTTTCTTGAACCAAAAGACAAGAGTTCGTCTTCGCTTTCTCGTCAGCAAACCAGAGCTATATTTGCTTTCCGGGACATCACTCGGGACATGTGGCTTTAGGCGTTCACATATGTCGTGTGAACTGTTTGGAATTTTTTGTGTCTAACTAGTGCTAATTTGGGTACTAGTTTAGATACATCGTCTAACTAGACACCCAGATGGTGCTAGTTACTGACGAGATGAATTCGAAACACAAAAAAAAAACAAAACTTAATTAAAATTAGGTCTTGTGCCCTTAACGCGCAAAACGGTTTAGTCCAATTTTTATTGCATAATACCAGGCGTTTGGTTTCTTGAACCAAAAGACAAAAGTTCGTCTTCGCTTTCTCGTCAGCAAACCAGAGCTATATTTGCTTCCCGGGACATCACTCGGGACATGTGGCTTTAGGCGTTCACATATGTCGTGTGAACTGTTTGGAATTTTTTGTGTCTAACTAGTGCTAATTTGGGTACTAGTTTAGATACATCGTCTAACTAGACACCCAGATGGTGCTAGTTACTGACGAGATGAATTCGAAACACAAAAAAACAAAACTTAATTAAAATTAGGTCTTGTGCCCTTAACGCACAAAACGGTTTAGTCCAATTTTTATTGCATAATACCAGGCGTTTGGTTTCTTGAACCAAAAGACAAGAGTTCGTCTTCGCTTTCTCGTCAGCAAACCAGAGCTATATTTGCTTCCCGGGACATCACTCGGGACATGTGGCTTTAGGCGTTCACATATGTCGTGTGAACTGTTTGGAATTTTTTGTGTCTAACTAGTGCTAATTTGGGTACTAGTTTAGATACATCGTCTAACTAGACACCTAGATGGTGCTAGTTACTGACGAGATGAATTCGAAACACAAAAAAAAAACAAAACTTAATTAAAATTAGGTCTTGTGCCCTTAACGCGCAAAACGGTTTAGTCCAATTTTTATTGCATAATACCAGGCGTTTGGTTTCTTAAACCAAAAGACAAGAGTTCGTCTTCGCTTTCTCGTCAGCAAACCAGAGCTATATTTGCTTCCCGGGACATCACTCGGGACATGTGGCTTTGGGCGTTCACATATGTCGTGTGAACTGTTTGGAATTTTTTGTGTCTAACTAGTGTTAATTTGGGTACTAGTTTAGATACATCGTCTAACTAGACACCCAGATGGTGCTAGTTACTGACGAGATGAATTCGAAACACAAAAAAAAACAAAACTTAATTAAAATTAGGTCTTGTGCCCTTAACGCGCAAAAACGGTTTAGTCCAATTTTTATTGCATAATACCAGGCGTTTGGTTTCTTGAACCAAAAGACAAGAGTTCGTATTCGCTTTCTCGTCAGCAAACCAGAGCTATATTTGCTTCCCGGGACATCACTCGGGACATGTGGCTTTAGGCGTTCACATATGTCGTGTGAACTGTTTGGAATTTTTTGTGTCTAACTAGTGCTAATTTGGGTACTAGTTTAGATACATCGTCTAACTAGACACCCAGATGGTGCTAGTTACTGACGAGATGAATTCGAAACATAATAAAAAAAACAAAACTTAATTAAAATTAGGTCTTGTGCCCTTAACGCGCAAAACGGTTTAGTCCAATTTTTATTGCATAATACCAGGCGTTTGGTTTCTTGAACCAAAAGACAAGAGTTCGTCTTCGCTTTCTTGTCAGCAAACCAGAGCTATATTTGCTTCCTGGGACATCACTCGGGACATGTGGCTTTAGGCGTTCACATATGTCGTGTGAACTGTTTGGAATTTTTTGTGTCTAACTAGTGCTAATTTGGGTACTAGTTTAGATACATCGTCTAACTAGACACCCAGATGGTGCTAGTTACTGACGAGATGAATTCGAAACACAAAAAAAAAACAAAACTTAATTAAAATTAGGTCTTGTGCCCTTAACGCGCAAAACGGTTTAGTCCAATTTTTATTGCATAATACCAGGCGTTTGGTTTCTTGAACCAAAAGACAAGAGTTCGTCTTCGCTTTCTCGTCAGCAAACCAGAGCTATATTTGCTTCCCGGGACATCACTCGGGACATGTGGCTTTAGGCGTTCACATATGTCGTGTGAACTGTTTGGAATTTTTTTTGTCTAACTAGTGCTAATTTGGGTACTAGTTTAGATACATCGTCTAACTAGACACCCAGATGGTGCTAGTTACTGACGAGATGAATTCGAAACACAAAAAAAAACAAAACTTAATTAAAATTAGGTCTTGTGCCCTTAACGCGCAAAACGGTTTAGTCCATTTTTTATTGCATAATACCAGGCGTTTGGTTTCTTGAATCAAAAGACAAGAGTTCGTCTTCGCTTTCTCGTCAGCAAACCAGAGCTATATTTGCTTCCCGGGACATCACTCGGGACATGTGGCTTTAGGCGTTCACATATGTCGTGTGAACTGTTTGGAATTTTTTTTGTCTAACTAGTGCTAATTTGGGTACTAGTTTAGATACATCGTCTAACTAGACACCCAGATGGTGCTAGTTACTGACGAGATGAATTCGAAACACAAAAAAAAACAAAACTTAATTAAAATTAGGTCTTGTGCCCTTAACGCGCAAAACGGTTTAGTCCATTTTTTATTGCATAATACCAGGCGTTTGGTTTCTTGAATCAAAAGACAAGAGTTCGTCTTCGCTTTCTCGTCAGCAAACCAGAGCTATATTTGCTTCCCGGGACATCACTCGGGACATGTGGCTTTAGGCGTTCACATATGTCGTGTGAACTGTTGGGATTTTTTGTGTCTAACTAGTGCTAATTTGGGTACTAGTTTAGATACATCGTCTAACTAGACACCCAGATGGTGCTAGTTACTGACGAGATGAATTCGAAACACAAAAAAAACAAAACTTAATTAAAATTAGGTCTTGTGCCCTTAACGCGCAAAACGGTTTAGTCCAATTTTTATTGCATAATACCAGGCGTTTGGTTTCTTGAACCAAAAGACAAGAGTTCGTCTTCGCTTTCTCGTCAGCAAACCAGAGCTATATTTGCTTCCCGGGTCATCACTCGGGACATGTGGCTTTAGGCGTTCACATATGTCGTGTGAACTGTTTGGAATTTTTTGTGTCTAACTAGTGCTAATTTGGGTACTAGTTTAGATACATCGTCTAACTAGACACCCAGATGGTGCTAGTTACTGACGAGATGAATTCGAAACACACAAAAAACAAAACTTAATTAAAATTTGGTCTTGTGCCCTTAACGCGCAAAACGGTTTAGTCCAATTTTTATTGCATAATACCAGGCGTTTGGTTTCTTGAACCAAAATACAAGAGTTCGTCTTCGCTTTCTCGTCAGCAAACCAGAGCTATATTTGCTTCCCGGGACATCACTCGGGACATGTGGCTTTAGGCGTTCACATATGTCGTGTGAACTGTTTGGAATTTTTTGTGTCTAACTAGTGCTAATTTGGGTACTAGTTTAGATACATCGTCTAACTAGACACCCAGATGGTGCTAGTTACTGATGAAATGAATTCGAAACACAAAAAAAAAACTTAATTAAAATTAGGTCTTGTGCCCTTAACGCGCAAGTCCATTTTTTATTGCATAATATTTATTTATTTATTTATTTCATTTTTCAACGGACCTCTAGGGTCTTATTGAAATAATTAACCTATTTGACAAAATTCTTTTAACAATTAACACAGCATTAACATAACTATTGCTGACAAATTTGAACAAACCTAACTTTTACAAGTCAACAAATAAAAAAACGGGAAAATACCATTAAAATTTCATAATCACAAACGCTGCGTTCTTCAATGCGATCATGGATTCCAGGGTGCTTCAGAATGGTTTCTTCGGAATTCGCGATACCGTATACTGCGTGGCCATGTTCCCCGCGAAAGAGCTTTCTCCTTCATCGATGCATATAGTTGAACTTTAAATGAAACAAAGTCGAGAGTTGTTGCGTCTTGCCAAACTGGAACGAGTTTCTTAACGGACAAAGGAATTCGATCATCCAGGCATGTCATTACAAGATTTGACACTTGTTCTTCGCTGACGTCGTTACCGATGTTAGAATGAAATAGTTCAAAACAGTTTACGGATTCCGAAATGTTAGCATGTGGACTCAATTGCGTCGATGAAAACGGGTGCATTGTTTCATTTTCAGGCTTACTAGCAATGTTCATAGCTGGATCGTTCGAAGTTGCCAATTCCATTAAGCCACTGACAGACGTGTTCAAAAGTTCAATGCTGGACTTCAAATGTGCGATCTCCTCGTCATGTTTTTTTTTGCGTAGTGCATGAACGGATTCAAGAGATGTTATGGTACTGCGGAATCTTGCATTCTCCAACACGTCACGGCATCTATCACACATCCAGAAAATATTCGAATTATTGCATGCCTCTATTTCATCCTCGGTTAAACCAGCGCATTTTTTTTATTAAATACTCGCCAACCATCACAAAACCCGTCACAAATAATCCGTTCCGTCTTTCCAACAGCAAGATCACATTTTCCGCAGATAACTTCCATCGTCACAGAGGTACAGCGGTCCCACGTACAGTTCAATATAAAGCGATCGTTTATTGCCAGCAGTGTGTTATTATGGCAAATCGAACAAAGACAAAAGGTTTCGTTAGCAGTTGTTCGCACCGGTAGCTTTGCGGACAAAACAGACAAAAATCCTCACTTGCAGAGTAAATCCGATTTATTCAACAACGGTGAACGATGAACATTTAAAAACACCACAGTTTGACGATAAGATCAATTTTCCAAAGCGGTTAGAAACCTCCAAAACCGACCTTTTTACGGAGCAACAAAATAACGATCAAAACAACGCGAGAGGCACAATATCTCGAGGATTGAAAAATCTTAGATTCTGAATATCACATGCAGCTTCTTTTATCTCAGTAAAAGCTTTCTGCTCGATCTCTATCCATTTAAACGAATTGCCAGATCTCAAAAGAATCCTCAAAGAATCCGTTTTGGTAGCTAGATGCGGAACCTACATATGTGATCAAACCGAGGAAACTTCTCAGCTCAGTGGCGCTGGTAGGAGCACGGAATTGCTTCACCGCTGAAATTCTGTGGGTCGAACTCCCCGTATGTATAGTTCATGACCCAAAAAAATTAACTGATCAATATTAAACAAGCATTTGTCTTTGTTTAATAAAACATTATACTCTTTTAGTCGAGCGATTAGAGCCTTGAGACGTTTATCGTGTTCTTCTTGAGTTCGTCCAAACACTACGATATCATCTAAATATACCATTATCCCTTCTAATCCAGCCAAAATCATTTCCATTACTTTCTGGAAAAGCTCAGGTGCACAACTGATACCAAACATCAGCCTTTTATATCTGCATAATAAAACGACAGGACAAAATTAGTTTATTATTATTATTATTGTTATTATTTATCTTGATGTATGTGAAATCATTTAATACATTTTGTTTTTACCTGAATAATCCAAATTTTGTAATAAAAGTAATCTAACGAGACGGTTCCGTTAGCTCGAGTTGATGATACTTTACATCCACTTTAGAAAACTTTACTGTTCTAGAAACACTGGCCAAAAGTTCCTCTATCACCGGCAATGGATGTGTTTCTCGAAGTACTGCTTGATTCGCTTGGCGCATGTCTACGCATTACCTTATATCTCCGGAATCTTTAATGACAGCCACCATCGGAGAAATGCATGCAGAGGGCTCACGAATCTTTTCGATCACATCTTTTTGTAGTAACTCTTGCAGTTTTGCTTGAATGCGATCTTCCATTGCTATCGGGGCTCGCCTGAATGCTTGTTGAACCAAGCGCACAGCCTTGTCTAACGGAATTTTCATAAGTATTTCTTTAATATTTGTAAAGGAATATTTCTCGGACTCTTCAACGGTTGCCACATCAAACCCAATTTTTAATACTTGCAGCAGCTTTGCGGTATGATTTCCAAGAAGGTTACGTTGTCCTCCGCCCACAACATAAAACTTTGCGTTTGTCTATTTTAATCCTGCTTTTATAGAAGCCCAAAACATACATTTGATTGTCATGGGTTGTTTCGAAGCGATCAACTTGCCATCCGCATCAACCGCATAATCAAAATACTTGATGCCAGCCGATTTTGCTGTTTCCCAAGTTCTCTCATCGATAATGTTTGCATCCGCTCCTGAATCGATAATCATGGGAAATTTGATTCCACCCACGATAAAATCAAACGTGTTATTCGCCATAGCGTAAAATACGTTTTCATTTTAGACAACGGTTAATGAAATGTCCCGTTTCTCCACATCTGTTACATATCGCCATTTTTGCCGGACACATGCCATCTCCCTTCAAATGACCTCTGCGTCCGCACGCAAAACATGCTCTGTCAGTAGTACGAGGAAAACCGTTCCCGCGAAAACTACCCACATTTGAACGTTTGAAAACCTTGTTTACTGTTTCGAAAGTTCCTTTCGTGGGGTTATTACGATCAAGCTCTTTAACCTTTTGTTGGACATCAGCTAGTGTGGTTCCGAAAGTAACTATTTCATCAATGGTCATGTCTTTTGCAAGAATTTGTCGTCGAAGCTCAGAAGCCTTACAACCCTCAACGATTTGTTCAATGATCCTATCATCCGTTTCTCTGGTGTCATATCTGTCGAACTCACATAGCTTGAATGCGTAGACACATAACAAAATCAGCAAATCTTTCTTCATTGTTCTGCGTAACTTGGCGGAACAAATGTCGCTCAAAATTTCGCCTACGCATGGGTTCAAAATGTTCGTCGAGCTTTTCAATCGCAACGTCATAATACGGTGGATTTTGTACAACATGGGAAATCTGATTCACACTAGGTAAATGGTCAAAGATTTCCTGAACTTCGGCCCCCGCCAAATGGAGCATAAGCGACCGCTTTTCACATTATGATGTTACTCCGCTAGCATCAAAATATTGTTCTAACTTTCCATTTCTGCCATTCAACTGGCAAACGACATCTTACTACATGTCGTGGCAAATCCATCCTGAGTAATTGTAACATATTTTAAAATATATTCACATATAAACATTCAACAATATTGTGGATGGTGGAAATAACATTCATCAGGCTATTTTATCGGAAACAATAAGCTGTCATCATTATCTTTTTTTACATAATTAAAACAAATTATAAAACTGTTCCCTTTATTCAATAATCATAGTAACGGTACTCAAAATCCCAGGACTGACTCCTCTAATAAAAAGGTCCCGTTATTGTCGAAGACTATCGCCGAGCTTTTCTTAAACTTACACATTTCTATAGCTCTCTGGTGATCGCACCTCACATTGATTTGCCGACCTCGCCTAAACTGTTGTTTTGCTGTTTTTGTATCGCGTTGTCAGCAGAATAAAATAAAAACAAAAAAAAACATCTCAATCGGTTGCACCTTTTAATTTTCGTATTAGCCAATTAAGGGCGATCAAATGGCGCGTTCCCTGGGCGATTTGGGGGCGATTTAAGGGCGGGTAGAGCGGCAAAAAAATGACGGCGGCAAATCGCTCAAATGTTGCATTTAAAATAGCCCCTTAATTGCCAGCAAATTACTGGCAAATTGTAGGGCAATTAGCGCATCCGAGTTGGCAAATAGCCCCCCGCTAGCCAGCAACTTGCCCTTTTTGACTGGGATCATGCACACAGTTGCGTTTTTTTAGTTTTTATTCATACGCACACCAGTTTCGTCTTCGCATTTTCATTTCCCTCGCACACAGTTGCATATTTAAAATTGCTCGCACCACATTTTCGCTTTCCTTAATCACGCACACCAGTTGCGTCTTAACCGTTTCATCTCTAATGCACACAGTTGCGTCAAGAATCAAAAATGGAAAGAACCGTTAGCTTCATCATGGAATACCAGTAAGCTCCATCTGCATCAGTGCTACAGAAAGAAGCACCCTTATCGTTTCTTCGTTTTTCCATTCCAAAGAATACAAAAAAGCTCTCGTTTTCAAAGCTTACCTGTTCCTATGATACTGGAAGTTATTTCCACTGTCACCGGCGTTACCTTGCAACGTAACTTAAAAACTTATGTACTTTCTTTTTTTCACTTAACAACTTCCAAAAAACACTTGCTTGATAAGTACAAAACTATATATTAAAACAATTATAAGCCTCATTATTTCCATCCATCCACATTTTGTTTTTTCGCAATGATTGCCATGAAAGCAATAGTTCATCATTATAGGCCTTATAATTTATTTTCGTACCTTTAAAAATTCGAGAACAGAATCCTTTCCTTTCCTACACACTTTTTTCCGACTCATCGCCAAATGTTGAATCTATCTTTCGGACAGTAAGTAAAAGTAAACCTCACGTGTCGTAGTCAAGTAAAAATCTAAATCTTTATTAGGCGAGCCCGGGGCTAGTTGGCGGTTGGGGTAAGTTGACGGAATCCCCCTTTTCTCCGTTTCTATTAGACATAAAGCGCTGTCACTCGTTGTGTATCTCAAGTAATGTGGAACGCATTATCCAATGTGTTTTTGTTGCGAAACATTATGTTTTGTAGAAGCTGTGGGCGATATTGTGTTCTTGAGCATACTTTGTAAATTTTCTTAATTTTAAACATTTTGTGTTATTTAAAGTGGTTTTCTATCTATTCCCCGAACGATTATATTTTTCGATAGTACGTGAAAAGAGCTTTCAGCGTCCGTATAGATTTTTTAACTATTCATACCCAAAAGTAATTTTTTAAATCCTTTTTATAAAATATGCGGTTGGGGTAAGTTAGCGGTAACGCACACGGGGCAAGTTGGAAGTATTATTTATAGTGCGAAAATAGTCGCCATATATTTTTATTTCTGAAATTCACTCCACAGTAAGAGAAACTTTTTCTTGTGCCACTCGTCAATGCATGGGACAACTATTTCAGCTAATCGCCTGAAGAATTTCGAAAATTTGCTTTTGAATATGGAGTACGCGTTGAAGTCAAAATGATGGGGTATTGAGACTGAAATAAAATGAAAAGTGCCGAATACTATACAGTTTTATTGAAATGACAATCGGCACATTTCATATGGACCACTAATGTAATTGTATTTTCATTGGATTGCTTATTTTCTGGCAGTCCGCCAACTTACCCCATACATACCGCCAACTTACCCCGATGCTGGGGTGAGTTAGCGGCTTTTCCGCGTCATATATTTGTGTCTCTAGAAAAGAAGACAACGTATCAAACATTTTAATAAAATTCAGAGATGTTGCCAACAGGCTACCCTTTCATGCAACGTGTTCTATTTTACAAGATCTACCAAAATCAAAGCGGTAAAAATTGTAAACTGAAAACACCACCAACTAGTCCCGGTCTGCCCTACATCTATTATCGCATGGCCTTCACGGTTTTCTATTCATAGACACTACAGGGTTGTAACCTGATGTAAAGGAATTTGAGTATTCCAGTGTTCCTTGGTTCTTTGAAAGTAGAACATCGGGTCGTTGGTTAGGTCGTTACATGACATAAAGAAGTATAACTTCTATTCGGTTGTGGGTGTATAGCTCAGATTGTGATCAGAGCGTGCCGGTATGGCGTAATTTTGATTTAGAAGATGTGCGAAAAGAAAGAAAAGAGAAGAAATGTGATCCCAATGAGGCAAGCAGAAGGATAAGAAAAACAGGCTCTGTGAATAGTAGAATGTGTGAAATTGAAGATATGTACTGCCATGAGATTATATATAAATATATATTAGGGCATTGCAAAATTTTTTTTTTTTGAATTCTCAAAGGCCCCCCCTCTCATATTGTGACAAATGTCAAAGTAAGGTCAGATGCCAAATTTCACATCATTTGGACAATTTTAGACCCCCGCCCACTTCGCTTGAAATTTTTTGAAATTGGTGCTCTTGGAAAATATGGAGGAAAAGTACATTAAATGCTATAACTTTTGAAGTAGCAATCAGAAAATTCAATTTATACCTCTTTTGAAAGGAAATAATCTTAGTATTTGATTGCAGATAGTTTTGTTTCTAGGAAAATACGGGAAAGTGGGGTACTGGGTTATTTTGGAACCAACATCCCATATTTTTAATGATTTTTCTGCTCCGTGATGCAAATTATACATATTTTGTAGTTTTACTAATGTGAAAAAATCTCAGAAATCGATCGCAGCCCTTTTGACCTTAGTCAGAATACGAGAAGTTGGGGTTATAGGGCGTTTTGTCATTCATATTAAATTTTATCATTTTCTCATGCATATAACTCTATTATTCTTCAATCAATTTTCACAAAATGTAACTTGTTGAACGTGTTCCCCTATTTTTCCAGGAATGAAACTTTTCTCATGTGATTCCTAAGCATATTTTACACTAAAAGTAGTACATTAAATAAGTATTTTGTTGTTAAATGGAGTTAATATGTGCGATTTTATGATAAAAATGTGAAATCGACACTATATGTCAGATAATTTGATGTTCCTGAATTTTACCGGTAACGAATCTATTTTTGTTATAATCCTAAGGATTTTCCACGTTCAACAAGGTATAGTTTATGAAAATTGAGTGAAGAATAATAGAGATATATTCACGAGAAAATGACGAAGTTTAATATGAATGACAAAAGGTCATATAACTCCAACTTCTCGTATTTGGACAAAGGCCAAAAAGGCTCCGATCGATTTTTGAGATTTTTTCACATTAGAAAAACTACAAAATATGTATGATTTGCACCACGGAGCAGAAAAATCATTAAAAATAGGGGATTTTGGGGCCAAGATGGCTCAGTACCCCACTTTCCCGTATTTTTCTTAAAACAAAAATACTTTTATTCAAATACTAAGATTATTTTCTTCCAAAATAGGTATAAATTGTAATTTTCTGATTGCTACTTCAAAAGTTATAGCATTTAATGTATTTTTCCTCCATATTTTCCCATAGTACCAATTTCAAAAAATTTCAAGCGAAGTGGGCGGGGGTCTAAAATTGTCCAAATGATGTGAAATTTGGCATCTGAGCTTACTTTGACATTTGTCACAATATGAGAGGGGGGGCCTTCGAGAATTCAAAAAAAAGTTTTTTTTGCAATGCCCTAATATATATATATATATATATATATATATATATATATATATATATATATATATATATATATATATATATATATATATATATATATATATATATATATATATATATATATATATATATATATATATATATATATATATATATATATATATATATATATATATATATATATATATATATATATATATATATATATATATATATATATATATATATATATATATATATGTATTTATATAGAAAAAGTCCAACTGACAATTTGTCTTAATGAACTATACTAAACTACTAAGGTAAACTAAACATAATTAAAATAGTGACAATACACGATGTCGAAACTGCGAAGAGCTCATGACGAAGTCAAAAATTTCAGCAGTCAGTTGAAGCGACGACTCATTGCTAAAATTGGACTATTGGCAGTGTAGTTAGTGCTGCGCATTTCAGAATGCAGCAGGGCTCGAGGGCGAAGAGAACGGGTAGGCGCGTAGAGGTTGATTTGAGCTAGTAGCTCCGGATCATCATATTCAGCCAGCAGAATCTTTGACACGAAGGTAGCTTGCGCTGCATGTCTCCGGCGTGTTAAAGTATTAAGTCCTAAAAGACGACAACGGTCCTCGTACGGTGGCAGGTTTAATGGATCGTTCCACGGCAATTCACGTAACGCATATCGTATGAATTTACGCTGGGGGGGGGCACCAAACGACGTTTGCAAATTCCAACTGCGGGCGCACCAATGAGCAATAAAGAGCCTTGAAGCATAGAGGATCCCGAAATTCGTTGGATATTTTGAAAATAAATCCCAGCAAACGATTGGCTCTGTCGATGGTCGCTGAGACGTGATGAGTATACGTTAGCTTATCATCAAGAATGACTCCTAGATCCTTCATGTGGTCAACGCGTTGTAGTAGTGTTCCTGCGATGTTATAGTTGAAGGTAAGCATATTTCTCGTTCGATAATAGCTGATGACAAAACATTTTGCAACGCTAAGGACCATCATGTTTCTTACACACCAGCTATAAAAGGTGTCAATAAGATGCTGTAGCTCACAGCAATCGGCTTCATTCCGTATAACAAGAAAAAATTTTAAGTCGTCGGCAAAAAACAGCTTTCCTCCACGGCTTAGAACGAAAACCACATCGTTCACGAACAATGAAAAAAGTAGTGGACCTAGCGTACTACCTTGAAGAACTCCGGAAGTGTTGAAAAAGGATTATATATATATATATATATATATATATATATATATATATATATATATATATATATATATATATATATATATATATATATATAATATATATAAATATATATATATATATATATATATATATATATATATATATATAATCTATATAAAACTCGGCGTCGACCGATCGATGCATAAGCTGTCATGAGAAGGAACATGTAAGTTTATTACTAGAGAACGCGTACACACATATTTCCGTTGTCAATATATTATATTAGACGTAGGGGGAAATGTACCCGATGTACCAAAAAAAGATTCGGTAATTGATTATTATTCTTATATATCACTAATGTCGGGAATGGAAGAGAGCAGAGTATCTATTATAAGATAGCAGAGTATTATCGCGCGTATGGGAAGCAGTCATAAGTTGGATCGAGCTTAGCGCGTATGGGAAGCAGCATAAGTTGGATCGAGCTTTTAAACCTTCGTTCGACCGTAGCGCCCCAAGTGGTGGGGGATATAACTACATACATATACCAGTCGTGATTTGAAACTCAGAACTCATCATATGGGAGAATGACCAATTGAATTTGGAGGATTTAAAAAAAGGATGGGTGGGTATTGTCTAGGACATAACCGGAGTGTCGTCACTACTCGTTTGACTTGTAATTCAAATCGAATGATACTCAATGAAATATGTGGGAATGTTTCAAGTTATTCTTTATAATAATTTTGGTGGTTCTGAAAAGAACCTTTGTTGTTGGCGTCTGCGTTGATAGGGGATTCTAAGCTCGTTGAGACATTCATTCGTGAAATGAACAAATTTCATATTTTCTTACTTTGAAATATCAATGTTAAAATCTCTCGAAACAACCATCGGAATCTTTTTCCTAGCGTACAGAAATGAATCACGCTTAGCGAAAAACTAGGGGCGGGTAATGTCCGGGACATAACCGCGATTTCTTAAAATTCTGCTTGTATCTCTTTCAAATGGCTAAATTTTACGCATTAAGATCGATTCACCGGGCTCAGCGAAATTTTCCTGGGGTTCCCGTTCGTTAATCTATTCAGTAAAACAATTTTATTACCGAGTTCTCCGCATTGAATACAGGTCAATAATTTCATTTGATTTCAACAAGCAGACAATGCACAGTGGTCCAGGAAGCGAAATTAGCGGGAAACAATTGCTAACGCATTCATCTTTAGGTTTAGAGATTTGGTGTCTTAGAAACATTTATTGTGCGTGACAAACTGCATCTTTTGGCTGAAACGGTTTTAGGGTGGCCCTTAAAATGTCAAAGTTGTAGACATTATCTCAAATTATAGTTTGGAGAGAATGATACTTTCTTCTGCAATATTCTAGAACAATCAATTCTGAGCAACTTTGTTGAAGATACTAAATTTGTATCTCAAACCGTTTTCATTTTATAGTGAGTTCCATATCATAACTAAGGGTGTCTCTCAAAAAAGCAGTTTTCTCCATACAGTTTTTTAATATGATTTTTCTCACAAAAGTACCCTTCAGTGTACTTTTAGAGCATGATTAGAGGCAACTTTTGCTGAAGAAAGAAAAATTTTATCTTGTCTGGTTCAAAAATTATACTTAATTTTCATTTAAAAATACGCTCTTTTCAAATGTCGATATCTCAAAAGGGGGCAAACGAAAATTGATATTTTGATTGCATTTGAAAGGCTGTACTTTTGCCTACAATATATTGAAAAATTGGAGAACGCTTTTTTGTCTTTCTCAAATAAATCAAATTTAAGTAAAAGCATTTTTGCGTATAATCCTACAGCGCTCATATTAAAATATATTTGTTTTACGCTGATTCTGTGAATTCTTATAAAGACTTTTCAAGGGTCACATACATTTGCAGGCTTTTCCTAATGCAGATAGGGTAAAGACCACCAATGACTTGACCTATAATTTGCTTTGAATTATTGCCAAGATTTCCCAAAATCTACACATATTTACAATCGATTTCGTTCATTTGCAGGAACGGTTTCAGCAGGATTAAATAGAAAAGAACGAGGGTGTCTTTAATTATTTTACATACTGTACACTTAGGCTTCTTTATGTAGGGGATGCGCGCATAAAAAACCGCCTAAAAAGACTTCAGTGTATATTTGCATTTTCGATAGCTCCATTATGTGTGTTGGTGGTATGGTAGGGTGGAAGTAAGAGGAAAGCGATTCTAGTTTCTATTGCACTCGTATACAAGTTATTTAACATACTGGTTTTCAGGAATAAAGCAAATATATTGACCCTAACGCATTGATCATAATTTATATGCATTTCAACGATTGTACATAGATCGAGCAATTAATGATAGAGTGCGCCACCCTCACGAGTGAGTCCAAAATAGGGTCATCACCCTATTTGCAATATGAAAAGCTTGCAAGTGTATGTGATCCTTGAAAAGTCTTGACAAGAATTCACAGAATCCGCGTAAAACAAATATTTTTTTTTAATATGAGCGCTGCAGGATTATACGCAAAAATGCTTTTACTTAAATTTGATTTATTTGAGAAAGACAAAAAAGCGTTCTCCAATTTTTCAGTATATTGTAGGCAAAAGTACAGCCTTTCAAATGCAATCAAAATATCAATTTTCGTTTGCCCCCTTTTGAGATATCGACATTTGAAAAGAGCGTATTTTTTAGTGAAAATTAAGTATAACTTTTGAACCAGACAAGATAAATTTTTTCTTTCTTCAGCAAAAGTTGCCTCTAATCATGCTCTAAAAGTACACTGAAGGGTACTTTTGTGAGAAAAATCATATTAAAAAACTGTACGGAGAAAACTGCTATTTTGTGAGACACCCTAAGTTATGATATGGAACTCACTATAAAATGAAAACGGTTTGAGATACAAATTTAGTATCTTCAACAAAGTTGCTCAAAATTGATTGTTCTAAAATATAGCAGAAGAAAGTATCATTCTCTCTGAACTATAATTTGAAATAATGTCTACAAGAGCCACCCTAAAACCGTTTTAGCCAAAAGATGCAGTTTGTCACGCACAATAAATGTTTTAAGACACCAAATCTCTAAACCTAAAGATGAATGCGTTAACAATTGTTTCCCGCTAAATTCGCTTCCTGGACCACTGTGCAATGTACTTGTATGACAGGTGGGAGTGTTTTGAAGTGGTTTTAGTGGAGGTAAAAACATAAAATCGTGTATTGGACATTTTACAATGATTCTCCTTAACCCCGCAAAACCACGGGGTTGGCAGCAGAGGGTTAAGTTGTTTGGAAGAGATGACAGTTATTATATGATAACTAAAATATAAATTTGTTCTATAAATTGAAAAGTTATTGCCGTGTTAAAATTTGCCATTTCATTCATATAGGAACAATCATTGAAATTATGTCAGTTTATGCTTTGCAAGATTTGAAATAACTTCTAAGTATGCAAATATATTGACCCTAACGCATTGATCATAATTTATATGCATTTCAACGATTGTACATAGATCGAGCAATTAATGATAGAGTGCGCCACCCTAACGAGTGAGTTCAAAATAGGGTCATCACCCTATTTGCAATATGAAAAGCTTGCAAGTGTATGTGATCCTTGAAAAGTCTTGACAAGAATTCACAGAATCCGCGTAAAACAAATATTTTTTTTTTAATATGAGCGCTGCAGGATTATACGCAAAAATGCTTTTACTTAAATTTGATTTATTTGAGAAAGACAAAAAAGCGTTCTCCAATTTTTCAGTATATTGTAGGCAAAAGTACAGCCTTTCAAATGCAATCAAAATATCAATTTTCGTTTGCCCCCTTTTGAGATATCGACATTTGAAAAGAGCGTATTTTTTAGTGAAAATTAAGTATAACTTTTGAACCAGACAAGATAAATTTTTTCTTTCTTCAGCAAAAGTTGCCTCTAATCATGCTCTAAAAGTACACTGAAGGGTACTTTTGTGAGAAAAATCATATTAAAAAACTGTACGGAGAAAACTGCTATTTTGTGAGACACCCTAAGTTATGATATGGAACTCACTATAAAATGAAAACGGTTTGAGATACAAATTTAGTATCTTCAACAAAGTTGCTCAAAATTGATTGTTCTAGAATATTGCAGAAGAAAGTATCATTCTCTCTGAACTATAATTTGAAATAATGTCTACAAGAGCCACCCTAAAACCGTTTTAGCCAAAAGATGCAGTTTGTCACGCACAATAAATGTTTTTAAGACACCAAATCTCTAAACCTAAAGATGAATGCGTTAACAATTGTTTCCCGCTAAATTCGCTTCCTGGACCACTGTGCAATGTACTTGTATGACAGGTGGGAGTGTTTTGAAGTGGTTTTAGTGGAGGTAAAAACATAAAATCGTGTATTGGACATTTTACAATGATTCTCCTTAACCCCGCAAAACCACGGGGTTGGCAGCAGAGGGTTAAGTTGTTTGGAAGAGATGACAGTTATTATATGATAACTAAAATATAAATTTGTTCTATAAATTGCAAAGTTATTGCCGTGTTAAAATTTGCCATTTCATTCATATAGGAACAATCATTGAAATTATGTCAGTTTATGCTTTGCAAGATTTGAAATAACTTCTAAGTATGGTCAAGACACCCCTGTTATGTCATATACATTACCAACCCATCTATTTCCATTTTTAATTCGTCCTAATAAGGACGGTTTGTAGATAACTATGTTGATACAAGACGAGAATCTTTTGAAACAATTCAAACCTTGCCGACGATTGTTTTTACTGCGTTCTTTCTTCAGCAAAAGTTGCCTCTAATCATGCTCTAATAGTACACTGAAGGGTACTTTTGTGAGAAAAATCATATTAAAAAACTGTACGGAGAAAACTGCTATTTTGTGAGACACCCTAAGTTATGATATGGAACTCACTATAAAATGAAAACGGTTTGAGATACAAATTTAGTATCTTCAACAAAGTTGCTCAAAATTGATTGTTCTAGAATATTGCAGAAGAAAGTATCATTCTCTCTGAACTATAATTTGAAATAATGTCTACAAGAGCCACCCTAAAACCGTTTTAGCCAAAAGATGCAGTTTGTCACGCACAATAAATGTTTCTAAGACACCAAATCTCTAAACCTAAAGATGAATGCGTTAACAATTGTTTCCCGCTAAATTCGCTTCCTGGACCACTGTGCAATGTACTTGTATGACAGGTGGGAGTGTTTTGAAGTGGTTTTAGTGGAGGTAAAAACATAAAATCGTGTATTGGACATTTTACAATGATTCTCCTTAACCCCGCAAAACCACGGGGTTGGCAGCAGAGGGTTAAGTTGTTTGGAAGAGATGACAGTTATTATATGAAAACTAAAATATAAATTTGTTCTATAAATTGCAAAGTTATTGCCGTGTTAAAATTTGCCATTTCATTCATATAGGAACAATCATTGAAATTATGTCAGTTTATGCTTTGCAAGATTTGAAATAACTTCTAAGTATGCAAATATATTGACCCTAACGCATTGATCATAATTTATATGCATTTCAACGATTGTACATAGATCGAGCAATTAATGATAGAGTGCGCCACCCTAACGAGTGAGTTCAAAATAGGGTCATCACCCTATTTGCAATATGAAAAGCTTGCAAGTGTATGTGATCCTTGAAAAGTCTTGACAAGAATTCACAGAATCCGCGTAAAACAAATATTTTTTTTTTAATATGAGCGCTGCAGGATTATACGCAAAAATGCTTTTACTTAAATTTGATTTATTTGAGAAAGACAAAAAAGCGTTCTCCAATTTTTCAGTATATTGTAGGCAAAAGTACAGCCTTTCAAATGCAATCAAAATATCAATTTTCGTTTGCCCCCTTTTGAGATATCGACATTTGAAAAGAGCGTATTTTTTAGTGAAAATTAAGTATAACTTTTGAACCAGACAAGATAAATTTTTTCTTTCTTCAGCAAAAGTTGCCTCTAATCATGCTCTAAAAGTACACTGAAGGGTACTTTTGTGAGAAAAATCATATTAAAAAACTGTACGGAGAAAACTGCTATTTTGTGAGACACCCTAAGTTATGATATGGAACTCACTATAAAATGAAAACGGTTTGAGATACAAATTTAGTATCTTCAACAAAGTTGCTCAAAATTGATTGTTCTAGAATATTGCAGAAGAAAGTATCATTCTCTCTGAACTATAATTTGAAATAATGTCTACAAGAGCCACCCTAAAACCGTTTTAGCCAAAAGATGCAGTTTGTCACGCACAATAAATGTTTTTAAGACACCAAATCTCTAAACCTAAAGATGAATGCGTTAACAATTGTTTCCCGCTAAATTCGCTTCCTGGACCACTGTGCAATGTACTTGTATGACAGGTGGGAGTGTTTTGAAGTGGTTTTAGTGGAGGTAAAAACATAAAATCGTGTATTGGACATTTTACAATGATTCTCCTTAACCCCGCAAAACCACGGGGTTGGCAGCAGAGGGTTAAGTTGTTTGGAAGAGATGACAGTTATTATATGATAACTAAAATATAAATTTGTTCTATAAATTGCAAAGTTATTGCCGTGTTAAAATTTGCCATTTCATTCATATAGGAACAATCATTGAAATTATGTCAGTTTATGCTTTGCAAGATTTGAAATAACTTCTAAGTATGGTCAAGACACCCCTGTTATGTCATATACATTACCAACCCATCTATTTCCATTTTTAATTCGTCCTAATAAGGACGGTTTGTAGATAACTATGTTGATACAAGACGAGAATCTTTTGAAACAATTCAAACCTTGCCGACGATTGTTTTTACTGCGTACATACATACGATCTTTCCCCTTTCGCAGCTCACACCGAATGAGCACGCTTCGCATCAAGGCGTTCCTATTTATTGACTTTACAATGCAGATGGAAGGCCATCCTTTTGTTCGATAAATGAAAATATTTCCATCATTCGTTTTGGTGTAGCTTTCGCTTAGTGGCAGAGTTTCCACATTCACTGATTTTCTTGGAAGGATTTGCAAAAACCTTCGGGTTTGTAGACTAGAAAAACATTTTCTTATGATTCGCTGGTAAAAGTACAGAATTAATAAGCGCAAACTTAGTACTAGTTAATAAAAGAAACTTTCTAATTAAATTCTTTTTCCATTTTGCATTCGTCCTAATAAGGACGGTTTGTAAATAACTATGTTGATACAAGACGAGAATCTTTTGAAACAATTCAAACCTTGCCGACGATTGTTTTTACTGCGTACATACATACGATCTTTCCCCTTTCGCAGCTCACACCGAATGAGCACGCTTCGCATCAAGGCGTTCCTATTTATTGACTTTACAATGCAGATGGAAGGCCATCCTTTTGTTCGATAAATGAAAAAATATTTTCATCATTCGTTTTGGTGTAGCTTTCGCTTAGTGGCAGAGTTGCCACATTCACTGATTTTCTTGTAAGGATTTGCAAAAACCTTCGGGTTTGTAGATTAGAAAAACATTTTCATATGATTCACTGGTAAAAGTACAGAATTAACAAGCGCAAACTTAATACTAGTTAATAAAAGAAACTTTCTAATTAAATTCTTTTTCCATTTTGCATTCGTCCTAATAAGGATGGTTTGTAGATAACCATGTTGATACAAGACGAAAATCTTTTGAAACAATTCAAACCTTGCCGACGATTGTTTTTACTGCGTACATACACAGAAAAAAATATTTTGTTATTTTAAATTTATTTCCATGCACATATTTGGAGCATGTACATAAATGTAAAATTAAGTTCCACCACAAATACGCATAACTTGTCGTGCTTTCTTCAACGAATTTTATTTTAATTTTACACGTTAATTGAAGATTACAGTTTCATTGAACGGGATACCAATGCACTTTAATGTATTTTTAATCCAATATTGCTGTAAAATAAATGACATATAATATTACACGAACGAAAGTGTAAAATCATATGCTTTTTGATGCTTCCATTGAGTGCATCGAATTCAACTTAATTTTCAATCAAATTTGATTCAAGCTTTGTATGTTTACATTCGTATCGATTTACATGTCGTTTAAATTTCATTATTTTTTGGCGTGTACATATGATCTTTCCCCTTTCGCAGCTCACACCGAATGAGTACGCTTTGCATGTTTTGGTGGCATTTTTAGTGGCAGTTACTACCGCCTTTTTAAACAAATTTTATATAGCAAACAATCGGTAGCAAGCGTTGAACGTTTTCCTTCCAATTTATGAAACAAGTTTGGCAATCCGTTTAGTAGAAGAAAAGTTATTAAGGTTCAAAATGTACGTAACGCTTTCGCTAATATGCACTACTATCGCTTTCTCGCTCGTTCTCGTGGCGTGCATGAGCCTTTCCTTTCCGTTCGGCCTCTAATGGCATAACCAAAACTAGTATGCCGGCTTTCCCCCACCAACTGCTCTCGTCAAGCAACCCAATACGAATAATCATAGGAACAAACATGTAGTGGACCTATATATATACTTTTCACTATTTTATTGTTCGGTTGCTGCACCATATTGACGGCTCTGTGCGGGATGGGCTGAAAATTTTCACTTTTCCGAGTCGTTTTCGAAAGATTTTTCGAAATACTATTTTTCCGTTGATAATGAATGTCTTACATATTCCAAAATTTAATACAACATTGGTACAAATATTTTCGACAAAATGCCGAAGAAATTGATTAAATCCATTCAGTACAACAAAAGATATAAGCGTTCAAAATCTTACATTATTTTTTTACAAAGGGAACTCGCGACGCGCTAGGGACGAGGGCAGCGGAAAACTTTATAAATGAGTCTTGGACAAATAATCTTTTTGCCTTTCTTCTATAGAAAGGTTATGCAATCACTCTGAACATCGCCAACTTAATCCCGGCCCGGAGGGCTGTCTGTCATATACCATTCGACTTAGTTCGTCGAATTCGGCAAATGTCTGTGTGTGTGCGTATGTATGTATGTATGTATGTATGTATTGTGGCGTTTTCTCTCTTCCTAAATAGAAAGACGTACACTCGTTGTTGGTTAGACAGTGAATGTTTTATTCAATTACCTTGTCTACAATTCTTCCTACTGGAGGCGCTTGGAGTCAGTTATGTATATCTATTATGTAAAGAATGGTCAATGCAACGTAAGAGAGAATAACCTGAAAGAATGGGAGAGAATTCGGAGAAGGCAGTTTGCGCGGAATGCGCTTGGGAACTAAGAGTTGGAATATGAGCAGGACACGTTTTTGTCATGTCAGAATTCTTGAGACCTTTGGGTCTTTACCCCGCTTGCGCGTGCATTTGCATTTGACGCGTAAGCAGTTCAATATTGTGGGAATGAATTATTTTCTCACAGCGTGGTTCAGCTAGTGAGGTCTTTCAGGATGTATGGTTGCTGTGGGTTCGGGAATATGTGCTGTGCACATATCACACCATCCCCCTAAAGGAATTTGTTCGTAGAACAAAGAATGTTCATAACTTAACTCCAGGTGCCTCTCACAAAATTTATTATGTCTCGGTTAGTTGGGTACAGAGTTTAACCTTTGGTTTGTTGAAAGTTCTATTGTAGCATTATAATTTATTTGTCGTTCGATCACTGTTATCTGTAACGAATTTAAGGCTTAAGGTTTTCACTGTATTTTTACAAGTCGTCTGATGCTCCATCCCCCTTAAAGGAAAATTTTAGCTTTTAAATTTTAAAAGTCGGGATTTATGTACTTCGGAACATTTGTTTTGACTATTGATAATTGTGGCATTTGATATGGTTGTACTTATAACTTTATATGGACCTGAATTAACCGGATCAAGTTTAGTTCTATTCTCTTGTGCCAAATATACTATATCATTTATCTTTATATCAGTTGATTGAACATTTTTGTTTAAATTGCGAGTTCTGTTTTCTTTTACTTTTTTGATTGCGTCTAATACTTGTGCATGCGCTACTTGTAATCGATAATTCATTTAATTTTTATAGGATTCATAGTTATATAATGGAGCTATTTCTGTCGATATTGATTCAAAAATATTGGCTTTACGGGCGATAAATAGATCGAATGGCGTGTAATTGTGATCAAGATTAGGAGTCGTATTATAGCAAAAACTGTAGTAAGGTATCCAGTTATCCCAATCATTAGTCCTATCGTTGCAGAAGTTTCGTAGGTATTCGTTCAAACACCTATGATTCCTCTCTAACGCTCCTATTGTTTGTGGATGGTAGGCGGCTGAGCAAGTATGTGTTATTTTTAGCATGTTGCAAACTTCATCAAAGATCGCTTTGAATTCTGTGCCTTGATCTGTTTTAATTTTAGATATCGGTCCAAATATTAATATACATTGTTCAACTAAAGCTTTTGCCATAGTTGTTGCTGCTTTGTCTGGAACGGGTGCTAGTATGATAAATTTAGTAAAGTCGCATTGCATTGATACTGCGTAGCGATTTCCATTTACTGAAAGTGGAAATGGTCCGATAGTATCAAACGATACGGCTTCGAATGGTTTTGTTGGTGTTGTTGTTATTACAGTATGTGTTTCTATTTGTGGAAAGTGTTTGTTCCTTTTACAGAGTTCACAAGTTCCAACATAGTTTATTATTGATTGTTTCATGTTTTGCCAGTGAAAAATTGGTGTTAATTTTTTATAAAGTCGATTTATTCCTAAATGTCCCCCTAGGGGAGTGTTATGGTACTGATAAAGAATCTGATTTATTTCACTACCAGTTTCAATAGTTTTAGGCTTTTCGAATAATAATATGGCAACATTCCTAAGAATTTTGTTACCTATTTCCTTAAATAACTTTACGTCGACGTATTTAAAAATCACATCATTTGTTGCAATAGCGAAATGTTTGCCATTTTTTGAACTAAATCTAATAGCATTTTTTGCATTTCGCCTCGTTGGACGATTTTTAGGGATCCCTTTATCGATAATTTTAAATGCTCTTTTTAGCATGGGCATTAAATTTAAATCGAGATCTAGCGCTAGAGCTAGACTCTTTGAATAATTTTTGTTGAATAATAGTAGATTAATTGTATTTGTTATTTGATTAAATGAGAAGCTTAGCTTAGGTAAATCAAAGGTTTCTAAACTATTCATGGCGTCATACACACGAAATTGATCAGATTTCGGTGGAACGGGTTGAACGATTTGTGGGGTCATTTTGTTTTTGGTCATTGACCTGGTAATTATGTACATATTTTTTAGCTCATGTATATCAACGTTCACTCTTGAAAGTGCATCCGATACAACGTTGCTCTTTCCTTTTATAAATTGTACTGTGAAGTCATACTCTTCCAAGTCTAGTCGCATTTGCGTAAGCTTGGATGATGGATCCTTCATAGTAAATAAATAAACGAGCGGTCTATGGTCGGTTTTCATGATAAATTTTCTCCCATACACATATGGTCGAAAGTATTTAATTGCCCAATGGATTGCGGCGAGTTCACGCTCGATTGTTGATTTGTTCGCTTCACCCTTTGTGAACGTTCGGCTCGCAAACGCCACAGGTAAGTCGACATCATCATACTCTTGAGCTAATACTGCTCCGCAAGCCAATTTGGAGGCATCAGTCGTAATAATGAATTCTCTCTTAAAATTTGGGAATTTTAGGATTCGAGGTAACAGTAGTTGTCGTTTGAGTGTGAGAAATGCTTCTTGACACTTTTCGTTCCAGATAAATTTTGTATCTTTCCTGGTAAGTTGATTAAGCGGATGTGAAATTTCTGCGAAATTTGGAATGAAACGCCTGTAGTAGTTGCAAAATGCAACGAACCTTCGCGTTTCGTCAGCATTTCTCGGAAATGGATAGTTTTTTATAACTGAGTACTTTGCCTTATCAGGTTGTACTCCTTCGTGTGAGACATGATGTCCGAGAAATGTTACTTCCGTTTTGAAGAAACAACATTTCTTCGGGTTTAGCTTTAAATTGCAATTTCTCATGCGCTCAAAAACATTTGATAGGTTCTTCAGATGGTGGCTAAGTGAACATCCGATGACT
Source organism: Topomyia yanbarensis (assembly GCF_030247195.1). Classification (NCBI taxonomy): domain Eukaryota; kingdom Metazoa; phylum Arthropoda; class Insecta; order Diptera; family Culicidae; genus Topomyia; species Topomyia yanbarensis. The sequence goes on from NC_080670.1 coordinate 112,236,138, forward strand.
ATTACGTCATCTACGTATAGGAATGCGCATTCAGGTGGTAGGCCACTAAGCGCCAGCGTCATCATTCGCTGAAAACTATTAGGGCTAATGTTTAACCCGAACGGTAGTCTATTGAATTCAAAGTGACCATTACCTGCGGTAAATGCAGTAAATTTTTTACAATGTTCTTGTAGCGGGATTTGATGAAATCCAGACGTTAGGTCAAGCGTGGAGAAGTATTTCGCCCTGCCTAATTGGTCTAGTATTTCATCAATCCTGGGCAATGGGAACTTATCTGGTATGATTTTCTTATTCAGTTGTCTAAAATCGACAACTAGTCTCCACTTTTTATCATTAGAATTAGTTTTCTTGGGGACAAGAAGAATGGGAGAATTGTACGGCGATGTTGAGTTCTGAATAATGTTTTGATCTAGCATGTTTCTTACTTGTAGATCAATTTCCAGTTTTTGTGACTCTGGAGTTCTGTAATTTTTAATGTAAACAGGAGATTTGTCATTTAACAAAATTTCTTGTTTATAGAAATTATTCGTGGATAGGTTATCGTCTTCTAACGCGAATATGTCACTATATTGCCTACAAAGACGTTCAAGGCCAGATCTGATTATTGGGTCGATATTGTTTAGTTGAAGTTCGCGAACTAATCGTTCGTTCCTTGTATGGTTTCCATTTTGTAGAATAGTTCGACTATGGAAACAAAAATTTCGTAGAGGTGTCATAGTCGGTATGAAATTTTCTGGGATGAGTATATTTTCGTTTGTTGTGTTTATGAACTTTACAAACTTGTTTTCATTATTAATAATGCAGTTTGCATACACTAATCCTGGAGTTAGCTCGTTTGATATGGTAACCATATCTTCTGGTAGATAAGGTAGGTTTAGATTTTTAATTATTTCACATCGTGGAGGTATGATTTGCTTGGTGCGTGATTTTTCGTAGATTGGTATAGTAATGCGGGTGTTAAAAGCATTCATTATCAGGATCCAGGTATTATAATCGATACAACACTTATAAGAGGTAAAGAAATCTCTTCCTAAAATTCCGTCGGTGGGAATTGGAAAGTTGTCGCTTACCGTATATAATTTGTGTTGAAGTGAAAATTCATCTATTAACAGATTAGTGGTGAGTCTTCCATAAGTGGTTATGGTACCGTTGCCTATTCCGGAAATAGTGCATGTGTCATTAGGGTTATAGTTTTGCTGATATTTTAATTTTGAGGATTTTATAACTGAAATATCTGAACCACAATCTATTATAAAACTACATTGTTGTTCGGCACATTCGACGTTCAAAAGCACAAAATTGGTTGCAGATAAATTTACGGCATAAACTGCCCTTGAGTTTGACCTAAAAAATTAGGTTGCGGTATCTGTTGTGTTGGTGGATGGGTAGGCAACGAGGGTTGCATATTGTTTTGCATTGGTTGGAAAACAGGGGTTTGGTTCAATTGTTGGGGGATGTTTTGGGCTACATACATTCCATAATGAGGATTGAAATGTCCTCTTTGTGACAACTGTCCTCGTTGGTGGTAAGGTCTTCTTCCGTTATGATTACCTCTACCGTGGAAATTTCCACGATAACCGTTGTGATTTCCACGATTAGAATTACTCCTTTGGAAGTTGTTTTGGTTACCTCTGTAATATTGGAAATGACCACGACAATTTCCTCGACCATTGTTGAAATTTCTACCGTGGTTGTTTTGTTGAGTACTACAAATCGTGAATATTTGTGTAGGGGTTGATTTGTCATTTTCCATGAGCTTTTCAGTAGCATCTGTAATTTTGGTAAAGGTCCCAGCCTTCAAAACAATCTTCGTGTCATTGTTTCTGACACCGTCTAAGAGAGCTTCGACGCCCTTTTTGGTAGCCATCGTATTAGCTCTGTTTATTGGAATTTGCTCTGTTACGTAGACCGACCTAAGCTGTGCGGTTAATTTTTCCACTGCACTACAGAATGATTTTGCTGATTCTTTCTGTTTTACGGCTTTTAATTTTGCAATGATATTGTCTGAAGTAATTTTGGATTCGCAGTGTTGCTTCACTGCGTCTAAAATACCTTGCAGGTCATTGGCTCCTACAATAACCTGACGTGCAACTCCAGTGAGTCGCGATTTGACGAATCGTACTACTGTAACCTGAGCTGCTGCCTGCTGTGCGGCGGTCGCTGCAGCAAAGTCATTAACAACAGTATCATTGAACAGATTTACTGCATCAATGAAAGCGTCCAAGTTTTCTGGAGCACCGTCGTACATTTGTACAAGGGTGGTGCCCAACCTAATGTCAACTTTCGCCATCTTCGCTCTGATTTTATATTTTAATTTTTGAATGAAATTTACGGCACACGCTAATGAATAAACGCTTATTGTATGAACACCTGCGTACTCAAGTTTTGTTGTAATTGACGTATGTATTTCACTGTATATTTGGCGTGTACATTTATACAAAAAATTAAATTCATTTTCGGGATATTCTGATTCATAGTCGGCTAAAATATTTGTAATTAGTGTGTATGTTGTACGAGCATCCGTTAGTTTTGTAGTCAAAGTGTTTCTTTTATATGCACGATTGGGGGCTTTTCTTAGATTGGTAAGAATTGAATTTAAGCGTGAAATGTGGCTATCAATTACAGCTTTATGTACTTCAATATCCATTCGCTAATTGCCATATAATGCCAATATTTTCTGTCAATCTTAAATTTAATTCAAATTTCAGCAACATGTGTCAAAATGTAAAATGGATTCGTTACTACCAACCGGGGGTTCCTGACGGGCTTCCAGAGAGGAGGTGGTGGCGAATGTGATGAACAAAATGTAAAATTGGATTCCAGAACACCATCGTTGTTCTCCGGGTCAGCTAATTATTTGGTTTGCACTTTTCTTATTTTTATCAACACTGCATGTGTCTATCACTCAGTCTGTTTTTAAGCATTGTTTATAGCAGCAACGCTCCTGGCTGCTTTTAACGCCTGTCGGCGCGATTGTTTTTTATGGATTTTGTATAATACTAGTAGGAATTGTGCACCTACTAGCACCAAGATTAACCATAATTTAATTTCACTCTGTTCGAGTGTATCAGTATGATTTTCTAAATGGTTGATCACCTGTGTTTGGTGATCACCAGTATTCACTACTTTTTTTGAGTTAAATAGGCCCATTTTAAGGCAGTATCACTGTCACTTGGTCCTTCGTTTTAAGGCAGTATTACTGTCACTTGATCATTCATTTTAAGGCAGTATCACTGTCACTTGGTCATTCGTTTTAAGGCAGTATTACTGTCACTTGATCATTCATTTTAAGGCAGTATCACTGTCACTTGATCATTCATCTTAAGGCAGTATCACTGTCACTTGATCATTCATCTTAAGGCAGTATCACTGTCACTTGATCATTCATCTTAAGGCAGTATTACTGTCACTTGGTCATTATGGATAAAAAAAACTTTTCCCTTTTGCTTTTCTCGCTTTTGACTTTTGCTCCTTTCTCTGTTCAACCTTAAGGCCGTATCACTGTCACTAGGTCGCCATGTGGCGTTTTCTCTCTTCCTAAATAGAAAGACGTACACTCGTTGTTGGTTAGACAGTGAATGTTTTATTCAATTAACTTGTCTACAATTCTTCCTACTGGAGGCGCTTGGAGTCAGTTATGTATATCTATTATGTAAAGAATGGTCAATGCAACGTAAGAGAGAATAACCTGAAAGAATAGGAGAGAATTTGGAGAAGGCAGTTTGCGCGGAATGCGCTTGGGAACTAAGAGTTGGAATATGAGCAGGACACGTTTTTGTCATGTCAGAATTCTTGAGACCTTTGGGTCTTTACCCCGCTTGCGCGTGCATTTGCATTTGACGCGTAAGCAGTTCAATATTGTGGGAATGAATTATTTTCTCACAGCGTGGTTCAGCTAGTGAGGTCTTTCAGGATGCTGTGGGTTCGGGAATATGTGCTGTGCACATATCACAGTATGTATGTATGTATGTATGTATGTATGTATGTATGTATGTATGTATGTATGTATGTATGTATGTATGTATGTATGTATGTATGTATGTATGTATGTATGTATGTATGTATGTATGTATGTATGTATGTATGTATGTATGTATGTATGTATGTATGTATGTATGTATGTATGTATGTATGTATGTATGTATGTATGTATGTATGTATGTATGTATGTATGTATGTATGTATGTATGTATGTATGTATGTATGTATGTATGTATGTATGTATGTATGTATGTATGTATGTATGTATGTATGTATGTATGTATGTATGTATGTATGTATGTATGTATGTATGTATGTATGTATGTATGTATGTATGTATGTATGTATGTATGTATGTATGTATGTATGTATGTATGTATGTATGTATGTATGTATGTATGTATATATGTATGTATGTATGTATGTATGTATGTATGTATGTATGTATGTATGTATGTATGTATGTATGTATGTATGTATGTATGTATGTATGTATGTATGTATGTATGTATGTATGTATGTATGTATGTATGTATGTATGTATGTATGTATGTATGTATGTATGTATGTATGTATGTATGTATGTATGTATGTATGTATGTATGTCTGTATGTATGTATGTATGTATGTATGTATGTATGTATGTATGTCTGTATGTATGTATGTATGTATGTATGTATGTATGTATGTATGTATGTATGCATGTATGCATGTATGTATGTATGTATGTATGCATGTATGTATGTATGTATGCATGTATGTATGTATGTATGTGTGTATGTATGTATGTATGTATGTATGTAGGTATGTATATATGTATGTATGTATGTATGTATGTATGTATGTATGTATGTATGTATGTATGTATGTATGTATGTATGTATGTATGTATGTATGTTTTTTTTTTTAGAGAGCAGTAAAAAAAATTTCAGAAAAACCCTGAGTGAGGAAAAATGTACAAAAACCCCATTGTCAGGGAACGGGTTTGGGCTGCCACCCGACCCGCTAAAAACTACTGCTCTTGCCCAGAACCTGATTCCTCCCCGGCACTACCTTACGGCATTACTTCGGGGAGGGGTTTTTATGTGCATAGCACACACTCTAATTCAACTACTTACTAGTTCGTTTCTTCCGTAGGGTGACAGCCTCACTCCTCTACACACCACCAATTCTCTACCATCCACACAGACTGGCAAGCTCTGCATGGCAGTCGGAAAGCTGGCTGTGAGTCGAGGCTTAGTACTCCTCCCCTACGAGTACAGTCTGAGCGGCAAGCTTCTGACTGTCTAATTCACCGAGCCCTTCGGCTCGCTTGTGCCGGCTAGCACCGCAACTCCCTTCTCGCACCATTCAACGCCGTTTACTCTTTGAGTACCAGACTTCTTCGCGAACTACTCGGTCTAGTCCCCGACGATGGACCTAGCCTACTCCGACGGAGAATTCCCCGTCGAGAGAAGTTCTCCCGAAACCGAGCCAACCAACCAGATGTCGAGATCAGTTCGGCGATTCCGGTGGAGCAGAGCGTCCGGTTCGCTGATGCCCCGACGACCTGCGACTGGTGGTATTTCGTCGCGGTCTACTCAGTCTAGTCCCCGGCGGTGGATCTAACTTACGCCGACGGAGAGTTCCCCGACGAAGGAGGCTCACCCGGTACCGATTCTTCTTTTGTTTTGGCACCACAATTTCATGAGCCCTTTGGCTTCCTCTCGTTCCGTTTCGCCCGATCTACTCGATCTAGTCCCCGGCGGTGGATCTAGCCTACTCAACGGGCCATACAGTAGGTGCTGAGGTCTATCCGGCGATTCCGGTTGGAGCGTAACTTCCGGTTCACCGGCGCCCCAACGACCCACTGCTAGCTCTGCGACGCGGTCTACTCGGTCCAATCCCCGGCGGTGGATATAGCCTACTCACGAGCTACCCGGAAGGATGTCGAGGTCGGTTCAGCGATTCCGGTGAAGCTTGACGTCCGGTTCCCAGGTGCCCTGACGACCCAACTCGGTGCTACATCACGCACTACTCAACTGGTCCCCGACAGTGGACCTAGTCTACACAGTTGGAGAGTTCCCCGGCGGCGGAATTTCTCTCGAAACCCGATTTGCGGTTTCTTGTTGGTCTCTACGCCACTTCCTCTGCAACTCGGAGAGTATGCTCGAGACCACTCTGTTGACAGCGCCCCAGGTATGTTCGTCACGGCACATCTCTTCGACGATATTGTCCACTGTCATACCAGGTATACCCCTACGAACTTCTTCGAATCTAGGGCATTCGAAGACCACGTGTTCCGGTGTCTCCTGCACGGTCGCACAACCCGGGCAAAGGGGTGACGAAGCATGTCCAAACCGATGCAAGTACTTCCGGAAGCATCCGTGCGCGGACAAAAACTGCGTCAAATGGAAGTTCACCTCTCCATGCTTCCTATGTACCCAGGCCGATACATTTGGGATGAGTCGGTGGGTCCACCTTCCTTTCTCCGCGTTGTCCCACTCCTGTTGCCATTTAGCCAACGAGTCCGCTCTAACCTGTCTCCTAGCGTTACGTGCATTTCTCCGCTGATAGCATTCCACGTCCTCCGCCAGGGTAATGCAGATGGGGATCATCCCGGCGATAACGCATACTGCCTCCGACGATATTGTTCTGTAGGCACTCGCGACTCGTACGGCCATCAGTCGGAATGTCCTGTTTAGCTTTTCACGGTTCCGCTTGGTTTTCAGCGCAGCACTCCAGGCAGGAACCCCATATCGGAGTATCGATGACGAAACAGTAGATAGCAGACGTCTCGTGCTGCTTCTCGGACCGCCGACGTTTGGCATGATTCTCGCTATTGTGTTCGTTGCCTTCGCCGACTTTTCACAGGCGTAATCAACGTGGTTGTTGAAGCTCAACCGGTCGTCGATTATAACTCCCAATTGCTTCAATGCACGTTTCGACACAATCACGTGCCCTCCGACGTCGATCTGCATCCGTTGAACCGATCGGCAGTTACTGACCAACAACACCTCCGTCTTGTGGTGAGCTATTTGCAGCTTGACCCCGTTCATCCAGCTCTCGATCGCGTCTATTGTCTCCGTCACCGACACCTCCACTTCTTCAAGTGTCTCACCCATCACCGTTAGTGACACGTCGTCCGCGAAACCTACGATTTTCACTTTCCTAGGCAGCTGCAGCGTTAAGGCCCCCGTCGGGCTTCTTTTTCTTCTTATCTGCAGAATTGAGGATATCAATATAATACGCATATACGATACTCATATGAATGTATGCGTGCACGCGAATGAAATGAATGATTTCTTCAACCCGCTTTTTCTCTCGCTTTTCCCATAAAACTACCCAAGTATAGTATACCAATGGATTCGTAAGAATCCGATGGTAGCAAGTAAAACTTGATTTGGAAAACTTTATAACAGCGTTTTTCAATTTTCCCGTCGCACGCATTATATCGTCGCTTGTTCTGCGCAGTAGAAAAGCACAGGGTTTGTGCTAAATTAGTACTACCCGAAAGCTTGGTGTAGGGGCTATTTATAAATCATGTCACACGTGTATTGAGGGAGGGACAATGAAAAATTTCAACATTTTGTGAAATTTGGTGGAAAAAAGTAACCTGAGACATACCAAATGTATTTCTACCGAAGAAAAAAATATTGGACATCTTATTCGTGACTTATTTACCAAGGAAATAACCAATGACCCTGATAATTGGGAGGGGGCAAATGAAATGAAAATTTTGCGTTACATCATTGATAATTGCCCTGCTTGTATTTTAGAACTAACAGATAAAGCTTCGTTTGTGGAGAAATCTACTAAAAAGCTTCGATTGCCGATTTCTTTCCAATTGATACTATAAATTTATAAAAAAATTAAATTACTCATACTAGCTACAAGAAGCGCCAAAATATTGCACCCTTATAATAAATTATGATAGAATGATTTCGTTTCGAAAACTACGTACTATATTTCTTTTGAGCTTTATGACTTTATGCTATGAATATATGCTAGCAATCAGTTTGCTCAAATCAATCTAATGATTATTCACCTCTGGCACATGGGCGGATTTTTCCTAAAATCCTATAGCGCGTTGCCTGTTTTTCATGGGCATTTTTTGCCCAAATTTTTGCACGGTTTTCAAAATACCACGTTTTTTAACATAACGATTCCTTTCAAGTAATAGTTGATAGACCAAAAAGTATTGAATCCACGAATATGAGGTTTGGTTTTTTGAACTATGCGAAATATGGTTATATTGAAAATCGTAAAAAAAATTCTAGTGTCAAATTTCGATACGTAACTTGAACAGTTATTTCAACGGATATCTAAGTGAAATCCCAACGTTTAGAGCTGAAGAACTACTTCCACTAACACAAGGCGTCTATCTAGGTCGAGACTCGACAGAACAGACTAGCTATTGGAACCAGTGATAGGAAATTCTTACCTCCTGATCAGGGTATATATTATTACCATCTTATTATCATATTATATAGACAAAATGTTAATGAAACTGATTTATACCGCAAGTAATGCACTGGTACTATGAGCCAGTATGCATTCCTCATTTCCTTAGATAAGTTGGACACCAGCCAGTAAGTATGGACACCGACCAAGAAAGATCTTTGAAATTAGTAAGATTAGTTATACGGTAGAATAGTATTTTGATCTAAATATTTTCATACTACATAGAACAAGTTGTGTGTCATAATTCACTATCAAAAACAATACCTTGGTACTAACATAATTTTACAGTGCGATTGCAGGGTTAGTATTGCGACCCTACTTATCACTAAGAGTTCCTTCTGGCTGGGGCTCGAGCATACGCCGAGTGACTTCTAAGGTCATCTAAGGCTTTAGCCAACGTACGTAATTGTAAATGCCCTAGTCTGGCGGTTCAGCCAGACTAGGGCATTTACAATTACGTAAATGTTGTTTTGGGGTTTTCAAAACACAAACAAGCATTCAATTAAATTGAACTTTCGAAAGAAATTTCGAAATTACTTGTTGTTAGTTTTTTGTCCAAAAACAATTAAAAAGTTAGTTGGGAAACTTCACATCCCAAACAATCTATCCATTCAAGTAGTACAAACTTTCTCGGTTGTGGTTCATTAGGAGGTAGATAACAGTCTATTATCTCTCTCTGGACTAAATCAGCCTGGATGCCGTGTCGCTGGAGTCCTGCTCTCACATCGTGGAAGGCAGCAGAAATAGGAGTCCCAAGTTAACCTCTAGCTGAAAACCAAAAGGCTGGAAAGACTAAAATAAGTCAGTAAACGGAGCATAATTGACCTCTCCATAGCTCTAACATAATGGATGATTGTATGATTTTGTTTGCTATTTTCGGCAAATTTGAGACTAAGAGAAACGAAAGCAATGAAATTGAAAGACGGATAGGTATTCTAGAGTTCATCAGAACGGAAAACTAGGACTAAGCAGGCTCATATGGGCATGATCGAAAGGAAATGTGCAGAATCCTTTGCCTTTTGGTAAGTAGGAGTTTGGCGTTATAATCATATTAAAACGCCAGCGTCGGCGGTAAAGCATGATGATGAGTTATGTTCAATCAATGACCATGCGGTAGACTTGGGTACAACGCCCAACTCCTACTTAGCAGAAGGCAAAGGTTACTTCACATTTCCTTTCGATCATGTCCATGTCCATGCTTTCGTTTCTCTTAGCCTTAAATTTGCCGAAAATATCCAACAAAATCGATACAGTAGAACCTTGCGGCAATTAAAACATAGTCACATAATGGATGATTGTTTCTTCGCAAAGGGTGTGGTTTAAAAAGTAGCCATGCCTCTAATTAACACAAATAGGAGAGCATTATCCAACGTTTTCGATAGCTTCTAGTTGTTGTGGACTGTATTTTCATGAAGGATGCTATTATGTTGAAAACTTAGCAAACCCCGTTTTCATTGCATTTAAAAAAATTGCATGACCACTCCTTGTGAAATACCTAGTGCATTCATTTTTACGTATAGTGCACAGGTCTTATATTTGAGATAACAACTTACGATATTTTTGCTGTCAATCTGGTTGTTGACAGCATAGACAAGAAATACGTCTATTGTTCGGTAAATTTGCTACATATTACATCGCGTTTTGATGATTTTAAAAAGGTTGTGTCATATTGTGGTAGAAATTGTTTTTTACTCATAACGGGCAGTGCTACAAATTCTCATAATAACATTTGGGACAGCTCTAACAGTATTACTCTACAATTGACTAACGAGTTAATACCAAACGAGTACAAATATTCATTATATCATAAAACCTCAGCACTTGGAAACACATTATTTTTTGGGATAAATGACTCTTATTGGATTTGGACCTTTCATCAGATATCGAAGTGTGTCGTAGTCCCGGGTCTACAGGAACCTTGGTGAGGAAGACTTGGTGAGCCATAAAACGTATTTTCCAACATTTGATTTCCCAAGTAGCACGCTTTGTTACTGTATAGTATTTGTAACTCTCTTGGTAACAACTATGTTATGGAAAAAGCGCACTTTGTTTGTATGTTGTGCAACATGTTCCTAATTGTAGCAAAATAATGAAAACAATAGCTGTGCCATTTGTCGAGTACTGAGTAGTTGGACAGTTCTGTTTTAGGGTGAAATGGCAAACAAAGAGGCATTTGCAACTTGTTAGACTGTTTGTGCAAGTTAGCAAAGTTTCTGATTAGTTTCACAACTGTTATTGATGTTTGCATACTTAACACTATTGGCCAACTCTATAGTTACATAGTTGCACAATCAGTTTAAAAACCCGTGGAAATTCTTTTCAAATATATCCAACAATAAAAAATATTGTGTAGCAGTTGTGCAACATTTAAAACTTTCAACAAGTTGCAATTGCTACTTGGGTTTTGACTTGGATAAAGGCGTCGAATTACATATTTTTTGTCATGATAGCGGCATACGAAGGAAGCTGACCCTCTTTGATTTATGCGTGTGTCTCAAAGCCTACTTTTATAGATTGTGAAACTATAACAAACCAGCATTTGAGCTCATTTTAGCATGTTTCAATTTCTGTGTATGATTAGCACTCTCCATGCATGTCAGAAAACTTGTTTCCGTAATTCGAAATTCCAGGAGGAGTAACATCAGTAAGGATCTAAAACAGAACCTGCTGGTGCTTCGTCAGGCTGTTCGAGTCGCAAGACAAGAACAAGTAGCCTACATGAAGAGGTTGACGGAAAGAGAGAAGGCCGACCGCGGTATCCAAACCGAGGCCTTCTCCTTCCATGGCGGAGCGACGATGGCGCAGGAGGCGATAGATTTCGCCTTATCGGCCACCAAATGGATGGAGGGGGAGACTGCGAATGGAGGGGGAGTTAATGGAGAGGGAGAGGAATGGAGGGGGAGACTGCGAAGCGGTCTAGGCCTAATGTAGGCACGCGCAGCAATGCCAAACGACGGGCAACCAACAAGGCCAAACGTCGCTTGGGAGGTGCGGATCCGGGTGCGAAGGATCCCGCAGGGCGGCGTCCCGAGAAGGCGACTTCCCAGCCTAAAAAGGCGAAAGCCGCCAATCGGGCGCGAACTGCGGAGCGACCTGGCACCAGCCTGCCGGCGCCATCGGTACAAGATGGCGAATGGCAGGTGGTCAGCAGGGAGCGGAAGTCCAACGCACCTCGACCCGCTAAGAAGAAGGCGAGGGATAGAGGAGAGGCCCTGCTGGTGAAAACCAACGGGGGCAGCTATGCGGATGTCCTAAAATCGATGCGGGCGGCCGAAAGCCTCTCGAATTTAGGACAGGATGTGCGAAGCGTCAGACGCACCAAAGATGGCGAAATGATCTTGGTGCTGAAGCGTGGATCACAATCCAATGGAGCAACGTATAGGAGGTTGGCCCAAGAGGTCTTGGGAAACGGCGCTCAGGTGAGGTCGTTGGGAGCGGAAGTGACTCTCCAGTGTAAGCAACTGGACGAGATCACAAACGCAGAGGACGTCGTCTCGGCCGTTAAGCAGCAGTGCGGCGTCGAGATCGATCAGAACTCTGTACGTATCAGGGAGCGGTTGCTTGGCACGCAGGTAGCTTACTTCAAGTTACCGGCCGCGGAAGCCAAGAAAGTAACCGACAAAGGGAAGTTGAAGATCGGATGGTCAGTATGCCCAGTTAGCATACTCCAGCCGCCTTCAGTGGACCGATGTTTTAAATGTCTGGAGCCAGGCCACAAGTCATACGACTGTAAGGGCCCAGACAGGAGCAAGTTGTGTCGTCGCTGCGGCGAGGAGGGACACAAGGCGCTGAAATGCGAGAGGGCACCCAAGTGTCTCATCTGCGCTAGCAAGAAGCAGGGCCGCAACCATGTTATGGGCGGACCTGCTTGTCCCTTCGGGGAGGCGGGAAAGAGGAAGCAATGGCAATCGTCACACAGCTGAATCTTAACCACTGCGCACCTGCTCAGCAGTTACTGTGGCAGTCGGTATTGGAGTCGGGGACAGATGTCGCCCTTCTATCCGACCCGTACAACGTCCCTGCCGACAACGGCAACTGGGTGGCGGACGGGTCTGGAATGGCGGCAATCTGTGCAACGGGTCGGTTCCCGGTCCAGGAGGTAGTACAGTCCTCTGCGGAGGGTGTCGCGATTGCCAAGATCAATGGTGTATTCTATTGTAGCTGCTATGCCCCACCTATGTGGCCAATAGAACAGTTCAACCAGATGATCGATAGGCTCTCGTCTGACATGGTGGGACGAAAGCCATTTGTCATAGCGGGTGACTTCAACGCTTGGGCGGTGGAGTGGGGCAGCCGCTATACAAATGGTAGGGGCCAAGCGCTTCTGGAGGCGCTTGCGAAACTCGACGCAGTGCTAGTCAATGATGGTTCCGCTAGCACATTCCGTAGGAATGGGGTCGAGTCGTGGATTGACGTAACGTTTGCCAGTCCAAGTTTGGTCCCAGACATGGACTGGAGGGTAGACGAAGGCTACACCCATAGTGATCACCTAGCAATACGCTTCAGGATCAACTTTGGTGTGCAGCATTCTAGGGCGGGTAATCCCTGTCAGGTACGCGGGTGGAAGACCAATCACTTCGACAGCGAAGTTTTCACCGCGGCCCTGGGACTGGAGGCCAACACCGACAGTCTAAGCGGGGATGCGCTGGTAGCTGTTCTATCACGCGCGTGCGACGCCACTATGCCGAGGAAGACCCTGCCAAGAAATGGCAGACGCTCGGTATATTGGTGGAGTGCTGAGATCGCAGCCCTACGGTCAGCTTGCCTACAAGCTAGACGTAGGATGCAGCGAGCCCGTACTGAGGAGGGTAGAATGGAACGACGTGAAGCGTTTCGTGCTGCGAAATCGGCCCTTAACAAGGCCATCAAGTGCAGCAAGAGAGCGTGTTTTGACAAATTGTGCGAGGAGGCCAACGTGAATCCGTGGGGCGATGCCTACAGGATCGTGATGGCAAAGACCAAAGGGGGCTCCTCACCTCCTGAACGGTCGCCAGAACGGTTGGCGAGAATTATCGAAGTACTCTTCCCGTCCCGAACCATAAGTCCCTGGCCCCCAGCGCTGCAAGGCACGGCGGGTACGGACGACATGGTGGCCCCGGTGACGAACGAAGAGCTACTTGCAGTTGCTAATTCTCTAGCGGTGAATAAAGCTCCAGGGCCTGATGGAGTTCCAAACAGCGCTCTCAAGTCAGCAATCATGGCGAACCCGAACATGTTTAGGTTGGCTATGCAGAGATGCCTTGACGAGTGCCGTTTTCCGGATAGATGGAAAAGGCAGAAGCTGGTACTGTTGCCGAAGGCCGGGAAGCCGCCTGGCGACCCATCGGCGTACAGACCAATCTGTCTGATTGACACGACGGGCAAATTGCTTGAGAGGATTATCCTCAACAGGCTAACTCCATACGCAGAAGGTATGGAGGGCCTGTCAAGTAATCAGTTCGGTTTCGAAAGGGAAAGTCCACGGTGGACGCTATCAACTCAGTGGTAAGGACTGCCGAGATAGCGATCCAACGGAAGAGGCGGGGCATTCGATATTGCGCGTTAGTGACACTTGACGTGAAGAACGCATTCAACAGCGCAAGCTGGGATGCCATCGCGCTCTCGTTACACCGGCTTGGCCTGTCGGTGGGCCTGTACCGGATCTTGGAAAGCTACTTCCAGAACCGTGTACTATTATACGAGACCGATGCCGGTCAGCAAAGTGTTCTTATTACCGCAGGAGTTCCGCAAGGTTCAATCCTGGGCCCGGTACAATGGAACCTTATGTATGACGGGGTTCTGAGACTAAAGTTCCCTCCGGGTGTGAAAATCGTCGGTTTTGCCGATGATGTCACCCTGGCGGTCTACGGGGAGTCAATCTCAGAGGTAGAACTAACGGCGACACACGCGATAAGCATAGTGGCGGAATGGATGAGCGCGAGAGGCCTAGAGCTCGCCCATCACAAGACGGAGGTGGTTGTTGTCAATAACCGCAAGTCGGCACAACAAGCAGTTATCCAAGCGGGAGAAGTTGAGATAACTTCTAAGCGGAGTCTGAAGATTCATGGGGCCATCATAGACGACAAGCTGACCTTCGGCAGTCATGTCGACTATGCGTGCAAGAAGGCTTCGGTGGCTGTTGCGGCATTATCGAGGATGATGTCCAACAGCTCCAAGGTGTGCGCCAGTAGACGCAGGCTACTGGCCGGTGTCGCCGTATCTATTCTTAGGTACGGTGGACCGTCCTGGGCGAGGGCACTGGGAGTAACCAGTTACCGTCGCAAATTGGAGAGCACCTATCGCTTGATGTGTCTCAGAGTGATATCTGCCTACCGCACGGTATCACATGATGCATCCTGCGTGATAGTGGGTATGATGCCAGTCGGGCTGGTCATCCGGGAAGACGAAGATTGTTTCGAATTGCGTGGCAATAGGGGAGTCCGGGAGCGTGCCAGGGTGACCTCGGTCGCCAGATGGCAACGCGAATGGGACAACTCGTCGAGAGGTAGGTGGACCCACCGGCTGATACCCAACATATCTAGCTGGGTGGGAAGACCCCATGGGGAAGTTCACTTCCATCTGACACAATTCCTGTCAGGCCATGGCTGTTTCCGACAGTACCTCCACAGGTTTGGGCACGCTGAGGCCCCAGTCTGCCCAGACTGCCCAGGTGTCGACGAAACTGCGGAGCACGTACTATTCGTATGTCCCCGCTTCGACGTCGAAAGAGGCGCTATGCTAGGCGTCTGCGGCTTGGACACAACCCCTGATACCCTTGTACAGGGGATGTGCCAAGCGGTAGAGAAGTGGAACGCAGTTTCGACTGCCACCACTCAGATTGCCTGCCGGCTGCAGAGAGCATGGAGCGCCGAGCAGCAGGCGAGGAGTTAGAGTGAGTGAATTGGCGGATGATAGACGAAGGTATGGTCTACCCATGCCGAGATGGGAGCGAGTGTGCGAGAGTGTAAGGCACGAGTGAGAGCGTACGCTAAGTACGGCCATCCCCCCAGAAGTAATGCCGAAAGGTAGTTCCTGGGGATGGATGGCGGAGCCCAATGGAGTTTAGTCGGTATTAATGGCTGGTCACCATTCGAGTCCGACACGCCCCCAGTGCACCCCGTGCGGTAGATTGGACCCTACCAATAGCACGTGTACTGGGTTAGGACATAAAGGTCTTCTCCATTGTTAAAAAAAATTATTTTTCATATATCCAACCTATGATTCCATAACTCAATAAGTCTGCTACATTCTTATTACGCTTGGTACCTATATGTATTTCGCTTTTGGCATTTGGCATATAAAATACAAATTCGATTTTTGAAATTTCTGGTATTGTATCCTACATTTGAAACCAAGTTTGTAAAAATCAGTAAGCGTTTGCGGAAAAATAGGTGTTACATAAACTTAAGAACTTGGCATTGGTCATTAGTGATCTAGACCCGCAAATACAAAGAATGTTTCACCCATTTTAATAATCATTATAGTACCTATTTATATGGAAATTTACTGTGGGATCGCACTCTTCAACCTGTATCTCCGAAAGCGGAAGTCCGTTCAGTAAAAAAATTAACAGCAGCTTGTGGGAGCGCTATACCGTTCGTTTGAAACAAAGTTTTTCCATATCGGTTCAGCCATGTCTTCCTCCTCATACTCACACAAACACACACAATGTATTAGCGACAGTCCGAAGTTACACGGGTCAAGCAGCGTGCTAGCAAAAGCAACGGATGAGGGGAAATAATAACGTGCCATCGTTGGACAAATGAGGTGTCTAGCTACTTTGCCAGGAACTATCACGTTGATCGCGACAAAGCAATGAGCTCACTGGCTCTAAGTTTCGGATCGATGTAGAACCTCAATGGCTCAACAAATGCAAGAGCCCGCGGGTTAAGAAAAGAGCAGGTACAAGAACACAATCCTTCCCTAAGTAATATCTACAGAAGGTGTAGATTTAGTCTGTTGATGTAATGGGGAAAGAACAGTATGAATCCGACAGTACCACGTACCAAGTCGTTTAAAGTTTCCCACTCGAGAGTAACAAACACAGATATTTCCTGATTTCGACGATCGTTCTCGTAGGTTATATGATATACGGTACTCGGCCCTCTGAGACTTGACTGGAAAGTCGATTTGAAGTGATTGGAAAGCCATTCTCTATATCAGAATGGCAAAGAGGGGAGACATAATGCTGCACCAAAGTAATGAGACCCGAACAAGTTGCGGGTAAGAATCACAGAGGATATGAAAATTTCCGGAATCAAATTCAGGACAACTTTCAAAGCAAATCTAGGACATTTCGGCGTGAATATAACCACCAAACGAAGCTAGTCGCAGTATAGTTC